>NC_091198.1:6417281-6429781 GCF_040958095.1 Procambarus clarkii | reverse complement strand
AACCCTTGAAAATAATTTGTAAGGAAACCCAGTATATTCAGCTTTCAAAGGTATTTATTGGTGAGCTAAACATTGGTCACACTTCTTTTGTAATTTCACAAAGTTCTTTGTCGTCCTCTATATATATGAACCTTCTTTTGTAATTATTGGTGTAATAATAGTGGAGGTTTATATATTTTTTATTATCACAATACAACATATATGTATAATCACAATACCACATGTATTCATCACAATACCTAATGCATGCACACACATCACATTACTTTATGCATGTATACGTCACAATACCACAGGTATATATACTTGAAATTATCACATGTATATACACATCACAATACTACATGTATATATATACATCGCAATTCCACATACACGCACACATCACATGTATATGTTCATCACGATACTAGGTGTATGTGCTCACCATAATACCTCTACATGTATCACACTATCAGCTGTAGGCCTGTATAGTTGTTTGCTTGTCTCTAATTAAGTGAAGTGGTAAAACTGATCTGGTGTGATCAAAGGTGCTTCAACTATATAAAATAGAAATATCATTACGGAATTTTATGAAATCCGGTTATTTGGTAACATTAATTACCATAGTGATCAAAGCTGATTTTGTGTCTGATAATTAATATTCTCTTTGAAATTCGATAATAGTGTAGAGTAGTCGCTACATAATTGGCAAGGTCGTTTATAGCTGTTAAAGTCATGTAATTATTAATTCTTGAAGTGATACAATGATTACCATTTTTCTAGTTTCGAAGCGAAACATGCGAGAATATTGGCACTATTCAGGAATTTGTGAATTATTAAATTAATGCAATCTCACTGCTCCGATCAACTCTGCTGTGCTGGCAGGTCTGAAACATTTTTGCACAACATTTTTGAATTCTGTCAAGGCTCGTTTTTCTTGGTTTTTCTCTGTTTGTCAGTTCTTCCCCTTTATCTCTCTAGCTCTCTCACTGTTTCTTTTTTTTAACTAAAACTACTTTTAATACTAATGACGCTGATGTTTCTGCATTATGATACAAGCTGGGAGCTGTTATCCTACATCAACTCATCAGAAGCCTGGCGCTTGACTGGTTTATTTAATGAGAATGTTATTTTTGTATTATATATAAAAAAAATTCTAAGTTTCAGCTGTAATAATATTATGAAGAGTGAGAAGTTGGTTATCATAAGTGTTAGACATGCTAGCATAAAGTTACTCCTCTCTGAGCACCTTGTGACACAGATGCTGTCTGCTGATAGTCCACGATGTTAGTTGACGTGGAGATCCTTGAGAACATTTGACTGTATATAACAGGAAGGATGCCGACATTACTCCGGTGTAGACGGCTCTGATGTACTGACCAATTAAGCCGGGACATATAAAGACATGAGCCTTCTTGCACTGCTCCCCCCCCCCCCCCCCGTAGTCCAGATGTCTAATAAGGGATGAGGGAGCAGGCCATTCAGCAGGCTTTGCATACTCAAAATATGAGCCAAATTGAGCTTTAAATAAGTCTTTACACCCACCTCTTTCAAAAGGTACTAGATGTGCCGTAGTGCTAGTGGTTTGGTAGCCGCATTTGCTTACTAGGTTCACCTCGGGAGTCTTAACGTCACTAAAAATTAACTTTATTTTCCAAGACGTCAGCTTCTTCCCCGAGCACTACGGGTTTCCTACATCCGCGTACTTCTCTCTGGTGCATTTCCATAATGCTTCATTTTCTCAGAGGGAATGTTATCTCTCGTCCCCCTAACTCAAAAACATATTGCTGCAAGAGTTATTAATGGACATCGTACATTGTCTCATTTGAATATAATATAGATTAGATTCCGATCACCAGGATTGGTTTGAGATTTATGGTTGAGGAGTTATAGAGTGTTGACGTGGGGAAATTCCACAAGTGCTAATTGAAGATTCCTTTGACACTCTGGCGCCAGTTGGGTGAATGTCTGTCTCAGTTTCTTTAAGAATTATCTTTAGAGTAAGTTCATGAAGGCATATTCTCTCACTCTCACTCTCTCCTCGCTCTTTATCTTAGTCTTTTCTCTAGGCGTCAGTGTTGCCCGATAAGATTGGAGACCAAGCAGAGAAAGATCTATTATCTCCGTTATCTGTTTCTTCAGAATCCAAACATACATATAAATAGATAAAATTTTCCACCCACTATCAAGCTAGTAACCAAATCAAGTAGTAATATGTTATCTGTCTTTCCAATGCTCTTTTCAGTTTATATCTCCTTCACTCTCCTCACAGCCTAAGGAGCCAACCCCCTCCTCCCCTAACCTCAGCTAAGGAGCAACAAGTATGAATTAGGCTGGGTGGGTTGGGGTGAGGTGGCGAGGCCAGGAAGGATGATCACGGTAAAGGAATTTAAGAAATATTGTTAGCAAATTTGAGCTCACACACGCATGAGGGTGAGCAGAATATGTGATGAATCGCTGAAGGGAAGTGGCTGCAGGTATGGCGATTCTCTCTCTCTCTCTCTCTCTCTCTCTCTCTCTCTCTCTCTCTCTCTCTCAAGCAGAGAGAGAGCTATTATCTTCGTTATCTGTTTCATATATATATATATATATATATATATATATATATATATATATATATATATATATATATATATATATATATATATTTAGTACTGGTCGTGCAGGTGAATTAGATGTAGAACAACTAGCATACCTTCACCTAACCAAAACATCAGGATAAACAACGTCGTATCTCTAGAAAAATATATGAAAGAAAAACGTATCGAGTCAGAAGCAAGACTAACTCATTTATAGACCCCCTCGAGATTATTTCTCTTTCCCTTTCCTTCCCTTACCTCTCTCCCCTTTATCTGCTTCCCTTATCTCTCCTCCCCATTGATTTTCTTACCTATATCTCATCAACTGCTTCTCTCACCTGTCTCCTTTTACCTGCTTCTCTTACCTCTTTTACCTGTGCTTTACCTCTCCCCCAGCACATCTCCCTGCCGTTCCTTAACGCGCGGGGCTCGCCCAGTGTGTCTCTAGATTTTCCTCCTCATCTCGGTGTCATTTAGAGCGAGGTGAGTGGAGGTTAATGAGGCTTTTCATATTGTGAGTTATAAGGAGTCGGTACAGAAGGAGAATGCGTTGGGGAGGGGTGGAGGCGTTGGGGAGGGGTGGAGGCGATGGGCAGGGGTGGAGGCGATGGGGAGGGGTGGAGGCGACGGGGAGGGGTGGAGGCGACGGGGAGGGGTGGAGGCGATGGGGAGGGGGAAGACGCTAGAGGAAGGTAAATGTGTACGGGGCAGGGCAGTGAGAAGGGAATTATCGGGTAAATTGCAGGGTAAGAACCAGAAAACTATAGGAACCAGCAATGGGGTAGAGGAGAGCCAGTAGGGATGGGTAGTATACATATGTAGAGAGGAATGGGATACCTTACCTTGCGATGATTTTGGAGCTCAGCATCCCCGCGGCCCGGTCCTCGACCATGCCTCCTCGTTGCTGAACTGGTCAACTAGGCTGTTGGGCGCGGCTCCTCGCAGCCTGACGTATGAATCACCGCCTGGTTTATCAGGTATCCTTTGGAGGTGTTTATTAAGTTCTCTCTTGAACACTGTGAGGGATCGGCCAGTTATGTGTAGTGGAAGCGCGTTGAATAGTCTCGGGCCTCTGACGTTCATAGAGTTCTCTGGCAGAGTACCTGTTGGATAGGGAATAACAGATGAAACAAAAGAGAGCTACTGAAGGAAATGTAAAGGAAATAATACCTAAGAAACAAATGGAAGAAACTGAGAGAAGGGAAGAGGCGAGGGGGAGATAACGAAGGGAAGAGAGGAATGACGAGAAGAAAGAGATAGTAGGAAGCAAAACGTATCTCTCAAAAACGGAAAGCTTTTAGGATGCATAAATTTCAAGTGATTTTTATAATTGGAATCATAAATCCCAGTCATCCTCAAGGAAAAGAAGGATCTAAGTAGAGTGTGGCAGCAGAGTTGAGTCTCCACGCAGAGTCTTTTGACTTGTCCAAGAGGAGATGGGGCAGACTGCATGTCATGCAGGAGAGTGATACCTCTTCCTCTACCCATGAGAGGACCTGTGAGGACCCTCGCTCCGTGATTAAAAGCAATGTCAAGCTAAGACAAGATGCACCTTAATGCACCAGTATGTTGCTGCCTTTATTTTTGTCGTCAGTCACTCACTGAATATAATGTCCTTTCATTATATCCATTATATCGTTGATCACATACTCTCAACCGTCAGTCCTCTCATGTGGGTCAGTAGATTCAGTCCCCAGGTTCTAATTACACTCACCAGACTAGGTAATTACACTGACACCTCTTACCTGGAAATACAAATAAGTCGAATAATTGTAAGGAAACAGAGAGTAATTATCAAAAGAAGGTACCACACAGGAGAGACTATGTAGCACCAAACATAGAAATATTCTCACCCTTTAAGACTGGCCGCCATATGGAAGAACAAGTAGCAGAAGATCCTCGGGACCCTCCAAGACCAGACACGACAAGGAACTCCAATATCATCACAGTTAAAAAAAAAAAAAACTATAGCAGGTACAAGAGGGTTAGTGAGAGGGGCATGAAGAGCTGGACCCCACTCCCCAGCTTCCACTGCTAGTTGAGCACTACACAAACTAACGTACGCACCTAAAGAGGGATTTACAGAAATCCTGCGGTAGATGAGCTTACAATCCCCGTGTTGTTAGAGAAACGTTTAAAAACTCGTTTGGCATAATCAAGGCCAGTGTATGACCACAACTCTCTCCACAACACACACAAAATATTAGTAGTAAATATTTTTTGTCTTTATGAAATTAAATTAATGTATCTGCCCATTATTTGTCATTTCCATTTGTAATTTAATTTTTCACAGATAAATTACCAGTTAATATAATGAGACCTGGCTTATTAATATATTCAGCTCCTCAACCCATTAACAATGTCTCTCACAAGCCTTAACAATGTCTCTCACAAGCCTTAACAATATCTCTCACAAGCCTTAACAATGTCTCTCACAAGCCTTAACAATGTCTCTTACAAGCCTTAACAATGTCTCTCACAAGCCTTAACAATGTCTCTCACAAGCCTTAACAATGTCTCTCACAATTCTTAACAATGTCTCTCACAATTCTTAACAATGTCTCTCACAAGCCTTAACAATGTCTCTCACAAGCCTTAACAATGTCTCTCACAAGCCTTAACAATGTCTCTAACAAACCTTAACAATGTCTCTCACAAGACTTAACAATGTCTCTCACAAGCCTTAACAATGTCTCTCACAAGCCTTAACAATGTCTCTCACAAGCCTTAACAATGTCTCTCACAAGCCTTAACAATGTCTCTCACAAGCCTTAACAATGTCTCTCTCACAAGCCTTAACAATGTCTCTCTCACAAGCCTTAATAATGTCTCTCACAAACCTTAACAATGAAACAGGCTTTCGAGCAGAACAGGGAAGGAATCAACGTGCTAAGTCACCCCATCTGGGCACTTTAATAATAGACCAGGATCCGCAAAAGTGACAATCTGGAGTCTGCCAGAACCCTCAGTCAACTTGAAGTCATCTAGCTGGTTCACAATCCAGTTTTTACATCTAACCCGCATTTCGTAACCTCCACTCTGGTGTACGTAATAGTTCTCCCAATTACTAGTGTCAATCAAGAAGACACAATTAAAGCTAGTGTCTGAGCCTTCCGAGGTGGTGACATAGGAATTAAGTAAACTCAAGTAAAACAACACGTTCTCGGGTATAGAATGTAAAGGTGGTGTGAGGATATGCAACTTAATGGAATTGGGAATTATATTTTATCATATTTAGCAGCTAAAGCTTAATAAATTTGCCATTGTCCTTGTAAAGATTGTGTTAAGGTAGGAGATAGAACGGATAAGAATATGTACATTTTTTATTTATAATAATGTGATATTAGAATATTCTGGTTAATTAAGATTGTAATGTGTGTATATCAGTCTGTGTTTTAGTTGTTCACTGGAAATACGTTGCTTAATTCATTGTTTAATTTTTTCTCTCTCTCTTATGTTTTCTCCACTATCGCTGTGTTACGTCTGGGAGATTTTAAGCTCCACGTGATCATGTGAAACATTCACGTGATCGTTCAATATCTATACAAGTAATCGTTGTGGTTCCCTTTCGATATTGACCAAATGCTGCCACCAAATTCAGTACAAGTATTCGTGTTTAAGACACGTGAAATTGGTTCATAGATAAGTACGCTTCTTGAATGACAAATGTAAACCTAACTACGCTGTACAGGCATTGTTTATTATGTGTAACTGTATATATATATATATATATATATGTATGTATGTATGTATGTATGTATGTATATATATATATATATATATATATATATATATATATATATATATATATGTATGTATATATATATATATATATATATATATATATATATATATATATATATATATATATATATATATATATATATATAATTCTCTCTCTGTCTCTCTCTCTCTCTCTCTCTCTCTCTCTCTCTCTCTCTCTCTCTCTCTCTCTCTCTCTCTCTCTCTCTCTCTCTCTCTCTCTCTCTCTCTCTTTCCCTCTTCCTCTTTAGAGCACACTCCCCTCCTTCCATCCCATCAATATTCAACATTCTGCCACTCCTCCCTTGCAAGGACCCGCCAATGACGGTCATCTGTTCAAGAAATCTCCCACGCAAGGGTTGGAGATTGTGGAGGCACACATGTCTTCGCTCACACTCCAGGAGGGTTGCGATATCGTGCAACATTCAACTATTGTGCAACGATGCAGATAAATCAATGCTGCGCTGTCTGCATAATGATATATCATCTGCCATCTACAAAACGTAATTTGGTCACCTTTCCACTTTTTGAAGCAGCAAGTGAAGCAAATCACTTTGTTATATTATATTCAAAATCTTGCAAACTTGTTTCTAGCGAGAGCCACTTATGTTCGCCAGGTAAGTGACTCATCCATCACTCATGACCTACATACATAGCTCTTCCAATGAGGTCATTTTACTGTAGTTTATGCCTGTATTACAGCTGTCACTCTGAAGGACACCGCAATACATAGGGGTTACCTGGCTGATGCCTGGTTGATGGGGTTCTGGGAGTTCTTCTACTCCCCAAGCCCGGCCCGAGGCCAGGCTTGACTTGTGAGAGCTTGGTCCACCAGGCTGTTGCTTGGAGCGGTCCACATTCCCACCACAGCCCAGTTGGTCCCACACTCCTTGGAGGAATAAAGAGACAAAAGTATAGAGTGAGCAAATAGTTGAAACATAAGACCTTAAATGTTTATAAATAATCCAGAGTAATTCATGCCTTTATGCTTCTGAATGATCAAAGAAAGACCACCTACCAGAAAGACCAGACTTGCAGAGTCTGTATGTGTTGCAGAGTCTGTATGTGTTGCAGAGTCTGTATGTGTTGCAGAGTCTGTATGTGTTGCAGAGTCTGTATGTAAAAGTATTAGGGAAGAGGAGTGAGCTGGAAGAGACGCAGGTTATCGAGGCCAGTTAAAGAGAAAACAATATCAGGTGGAGAGTTAATTGTGCCGTACAAATTTAGAGAATTACTGAACGAGTCATTATGGGACATAGTTCATAAGGCGACACACTGGGAAAAATATGGACAAAGAACAAAACTGAGTAATGTCAGAAATGTTCTTGTTGGACAGAACTCTCCAAACTTTGTCAGTAAAAACAGATATCCACCATTCCGAAAACCAGAATAATTATATCCCGTATGATGCAAGATTGATCCAGTCGAACGTTTAGTATGGCACAAATGGCAGCTGCGCCACTGAGGGCCAGGTTGGCGGGTCTCAGGGGTCACTTTAAAGGAATGAGAAGCATCAGTCGTCGGCCGACCATGGAAACACTGCCGGTGGCGCGGAAGAATGGGGTCGTCAGAGGGATGGCTTCTCGTTTTGCCGCCTCCTTCCACCTGCTGAGTGCCCCTTGGTGCTGTGCACGCCCACTACCGCCCCTTGGGTGCTGCTCACGCCCACTACCGCCCCTTGGTGCTGCTGCTCACGCCCACTACCGCCCCTTGGTGCTGCTGCTCACGCCCACTACCGCCCCTTGGTGCTGCTCACGCCCACTACCGCCCCTTGGTGCTGCTCACGCCCACTACCGCCCCTTGGTGCTGCTGCTCACGCCCACTACCGCCCCTTGGTGCTGCTCACGCCCACTACCGCCCCTTGGGTGCTGCTCACGCCCACTGCCGCCCCTTGGGTGCTGCTCACGCCCACTGCCGCCCCTTGGGTGCTGCTCACGCCCACTACCGCCCCTTGGTGCTGCTGCTCACGCCCACTACCGCCCCTTGGTGCTGTGCACGCCCACTACCGCCCCTTGGGTGCTGCTCACGCCCACTACCGCCCCTTGGGTGCTGCTCACGCCCACTACCGCCCCTTGGTGCTGCTGCTCACGCCCACTACCGCCCCTTGGGTGCTGCTCACGCCCACTACCGCCCCTTGGGTGCTGCTCACGCCCACTACCGCCCCTTGGGTGCTGCTCACGCCCACTACCGCCCCTTGGGTGCTGCTCACGCCCACTACCGCCCCTTGGGTGCTGCTCACGCCCACTGCCGCCTGGGCTGTTGCTTCCCCTCTATCTCAGTCTAATATTTGTACATGTTTTATAATGGCAAAATTAATGTAGAAATTTTGACTTATAAGTCAAATTTCAGTAAAGATAACCCCGCGAGTGAAGACCCACTCATGACGCACTTGCCATACACATCACCTCACCCACGCATGACGCACTTGCCATACACATCACCTCACCCACGCATGACGCACTTGCCATGCACATCACCTCACCCACTCATGACGCACTTGCCATACACATCACCTCACCCACGCATGACGCACTTGCCATACACATCACCTCACCCACGCATGACGCACTTGCCATACACATCACCTCACCCACGCATGACGCACTTGCCATACACATCACCTCACCCACGCATGACGCAAAGCATGATGCAAGCTTAATATTATTTGTATTATTATTACTAATATATTTTATGTCATTCAGTAAGGTTTACTTTAAAGTATGCAAACTAGAACCGAACTTTGTATAGTTATATGAACAATGGGGTATTCTATACTTTATTAATATAATATAGAGTTTTATTAGCCATCTAATTACAAGATCTGTAGCCTCGGCATATTTGAGCCTCAACCTGTGGCTGAATTGTTGTGCGTAACTGTTCGTATTTCAGGAGGAAATGATGAAATTGTTATGCTCCTGCAAGTGAGCATTTGTCTGTTGGTAAATGTCACAACTTGTGTTTGGTAGCTTACTCCTGAGAGAGGGACTGGCAGAAAAGTTTGTGTTGTAGAGTCTATGTGTGTTGCAGAGTCTGTATGTGTTGCAGAGTCTGTATGTGTTGCATAGTCTGTATGTGTTGCAGAGTCTGTATGTGTTGCAGAGTCTGTATGTGTTGCAGAGTCTGTATGTGTTTCAGAATCTGTATGTGTTTCAGAATCTGTATGTGTTTCAGAATCTGTATGTAAGGCACTGGGTTAGGTTCAGGTTTTTTATCACTAGATGCACGACAAAGACTTGAATCATGTTTAAAAACTTTAGATAAGACTATAGAGAGGATCATCATATTTTTGGTTTCTTCATTATAGATCAAATTTACAAGATGTATAGTACTATATATATCTTAGCATCTATTCGTTGTTTCATATTTTTCACAGGTCCTTTGATCCATTTTTATCACTTTGCACTCCTGATATGTTAACTGGTAATTTATTTATCAACGCTTTATAGTTTGAAGCTTATCACAGGATGATCTATTTAGTGCCTCTGAGAGAGAGAGAGGTTATCTTCTTGAGATGATTTCGGGGCTTTTTAGTGTCCCCGCGGCCCGGTCCTCGACCAGGCCTCCAGAGAGAGAGAGAGCCATATTTATTTCATATTGAGGAGCCATATTGAGGGGCGGAGAGAGCCATATTTATTTCTCTGACGACGTCGTTTCTAAGATAATATATATATAGCAGGTTTTATTGATGTGATATACGTTTTCCACTTGTAATTAACTTCAGAATGCCATCAAAAGAAACGTTTCAGAGGGGCGATCCTGTGTCCCTCTGAAACGTTTACTTCGATGACATGCTAAAGCTAATCGGTGGCCTCCCCCAGGGACACCACATTGGGGTAGACTACCCTTGGTACACTACCCTGGAGTACCCAACCCTGGGGAGTACTACCCTGGAGTACCCAACCCTGGAGAGTACTACCCTGGAGTACCCAACCCTGGGGAGTACTACCCTGGAGTACCCAACCCTGGGGAGTACTACCCTGGAGTACCCAACCCTGGGGAGTACTATCCTAGAGTACCCAACCCTGGGGAGTACTACCCTGGAGTACCCAACCCTGGGGAGTACTACCCTAGAGTACCCAACCCTGGGGAGTATTACCCTGGAGTACCCAACCCTGGGGAGTACTACCCTAGAGTACCTAACCCTGGAGAGTACGACCCTAGAGTACACAACCCTGGGGAGTACTACCCTGGAGTACCCAACCCTGGGGAGTACTACCCTGGAGTACCCAACCCTGGAGAGTACTACCTTAGAGTACCCAACCCTGGGGAGTACTACCCTGGAGTACCCAACCCTGGGGAGTACTACCCTGGAGTACCCAACCCTGGGAAGTACTACCCTGGAGTACCCAACCCTGGAGAGTACTATCCTAGAGTACCCAACCCTGGGGGGTACTACCCTAGAGTACCCAATCCTGGAGAGTACGACCCTGGAGTACCCAACCCTGGGGAGTACTACCCTGGAGTACACAACCCTGGAGTACCCAACCCTGGGGAGTACTACCCTAGAGTACCTAACCCTGGAGAGTACGACCCTAGAGTACCCAACCCTGGGGAGTACTACCCTGGAGTACCCAACCCTGGGGAGTACTACCCTGGAGTACCCAACCCTGGAGAGTACTACCCTAGAGTACCCAACCCTGGGGGGTACTACCCTCTAGTACCCAATCCTGGAGAGTACGACCCTGGAGTACCCAACCCTGGGGAGTACTACCCTGGAGTACCCAACCCTGGAGAGTACTACCCTGGAGTACACAACCCTGGAGAGTACTACCCTAGACTACCCAACCCTGGGGAGTACTACCCTGGATTACACAACCCTGGAGAGTACGACCCTAGAGTACCCAACCCTGGGGAGTACTACCCTGGAGTACACAACCCTGGAGAGTACTACCCTAGAGTACACAACCCTGGAGAGTACGACCCTGGAGAGTACTACCCTGGAGTACCCAACCCTGGAGAGTACGACCCTGGAATACCCAACCCTGGGGAGTACTACCCTGGAGTACCCAACCCTGGAGAGTACGACCCTGGAGTACCCAGCCCTGGGGAGTGCTACCCTAGAGTACCCAACCCTGGAGAGTACTACCCTACAGTACCCAACCCTGGAGAGTACTACCCTAGAGTACCCAACCCTAGGGAGTACTAGCCTAGAGTACCCAACCCTGGGGAGTACGACCCTGGGTTGTGTACTCAATGATATGTTCGCGGGAGAACTGTAAACGTTCACAGCAACTTGGAATGTTCGGTTACTAAACTTGTTTTCATTCAGGAGCAAAAATTCGCTTTTCACATTAGTACAATTCCAGTTAACACAATAAAATCCCACTAACGTGATACATATCGGTGAGAAAATTAACTGGAGCTCTGAGGGACTCGAACTCGCGACCAGAGAACTACCGAGTCAGTGAAGGACAGTGGTAAGATAAACAGCTGACTGTGCCATGGTCGCAGGTTCGATTCGCCTCAGAGCTCCAGTTGATTTGCTCATTAATGTTATTATGGTGGGAGAAAGGGGAGATACTGATGGGAGAGGGAGGGGTTGGGAGGGGTTGGGGTCGCAGCAACATTTTCAGTAATCACATCTGACAAAACAAGATATTTTGAAAATACTTTTAACAGAGAGCGGCGGGTCTATACAGGCTGAGAGCGCCATTCAGATAGAGCGAGGCTGCAACGAGCGATAAGCCACAAGGCAGCACAGTTTTCGCGCACAGATTCAGACGTGAATCATATATCACGTAATCAAGGCAGGCAGGCGATTTATACTCTCTAGTCCACTCCAGTTTTGCAATTTTCTGCGGCAGAATATTTTTTTTCTCTGGAGTTTATGTGTGACTTTTTTTTTACTTCTTTATGTTTGATATTTTAGCTAACTCTGTTCTATTGTTTTGCTTATATATGAGTTCAAAGCTCATTCAATATATGAGTATATGATCGATTTTTTCTTTTGCTTATTAGTGATTTTAGTTTATTTATATTTTTTGCAAACAAAACTGAATATTATAGTGCTTTTATTTTATTAAATATCATTAAGTATAATAAGCAGTTAGCTTACAAGTTGTTTGAATGGTTGCAGTGGTCGTATATTTTGGTCGGGAACATGTCAAAATGAGTTCCATAACTAAATATTTTGGGTATTCTTGCAGGGAAGATCTCTGGTAGTTAGTTAGTCCTGAG
>NC_091198.1:6334781-6412281 GCF_040958095.1 Procambarus clarkii | reverse complement strand
TTAAATCGTTTTGTTCTGGCCAGCAAGTTGGAGGTTTTATTCCTCCTGAAGAAAATAGTGATCTGCCATTTGTTTAGTGTTGATAAGGGTCATGTTTCCTTCGGTAATGTTTTTCAGAGCACTTTTTCTTTAGAAGATTTGAATATGTAGAACAGTGTTGACCTGTTCATTAGAGGTTACATGATGGCTGACCAGTTATGTTCTTTCCAAAACTAAACTCCTGTCATCTCGTTGCCTCCCACAACTTCTTCCCAACCTCACGATGCTTCCTAGAACTCACTCCTAGCCTGATGATACCTCCAAGAACTCCTAAACAACGTCATGATGCCTCTTAAACCTCTTTTTCGAACCTCCAATACCTTCCAGAAATCCCTTCAACTTCACGATGCCTTACACAATTCCCTCCTAACTTCATGAGGACTCCCTCAACTCCCTGCAGCCTTATAGTTTACAACTCATTTTTTCCTCACTACACACTTGCAATCACCTGGAAAGCAAATATTCACCTTATCTCCCACATCTTACCTCACATTTTATTCTTTACCTCTTGATCCCTCTCTTCAGTCCTCCCCTCTATCCCCATCTTTACCCACCCTTCAACCTCCCCATCAACCCCCTCCTCAACCCTCCCTTCACCCCTCACACGGTGTTGGCACCGACCTCAGCATCACCATCAACCTTGATGATCATCCATAAGGGCTGGTTCGCCTAATGCCCAGCAGTAACAGTTATAGACTGACAGTCACTCTCGCCAGTTAGAGAGATCTGTGAATTATAGAACCCCAGGAGGATGTGGATTGTATCCCAACGGTTAGGATTATAGAAGCCCGTTAGGATTATAGATAGAAGTTAGGATTATAGGGTGCCAGGGAGGTAGAAAAGTGCAGATACAGAAGTAAGTGATGGTCGGATGCCAAGAGAAGATGTGGAGTTAGTGTTGTAAAGGGTCGCGTGGGAAGACTCCTGACCGGTATAGATGAAGTGAGATCGACGCTTAACTCAACCGTGCTCTCTCACAGATCCAGTTGGAACCTGGTTAATGAGGACCTCAGAGTGAAGCAGGTCCGCGCCATCAACGGATTCTTTAACGGTTCTGTGGAAAGCCATTAAAAGGATGGCAAACCTGAGTGACAACCTCAGATGAAGAACCTCTCCTGCCTATTAAAATTTTTACAAGAACTTTTTTCTATGGCTAATAAAACAAAAGAAAGATTCCCGAGATATGATCATAAATACGATTCCTTGTGACTCTAAAAGGAAGGCAGAGCTCAATATGTACTGCCGGAGTAACAACCCGGCCATCGTGCTCACGAAGAACTCTCTCGACTCAAACCAAAACGTTTAGAAGGACACTAATGCCATTTATGTTTTCACATTCTGCCTTGGAGACTATCGGACCCAACGTTTTAAATATATAGGCAAGACGACAACGTCTTATATATTTGGATTTTTCATTTGGATTTTTCGTATGCGGATCTTACGCAGTTTACGACAGTTTTCTGCAATAAGTGCCGGACCAGCCGGGCTGTAGAGGATATGTGTGCCAGCGGGCCGCTCGAAGCAAACAGCCTGTTGGACCAAGCTCTCATAAGTGAACCCTGGCCTTGGGCCGGGCTTGGGGAGTAGAAGAACTCCCAGATTCTCATCCAGGTACAATCGAGAAATATATATAACATATATAACAGGAATTCGAACTGAAGCCTTCAAATACAATATCAGCACTCTGGCAGCCAAGTCAGAGTGCTCAGAGTGTGGGAAGATGGTAGAGTCCGTGCGTGACACCGCGACACTAACACTGAATAACATAACACGAATGGCTCTGAGGTGCTAGGAACTGGAGAGCGGAGACCCACTTACATTTTTTCTTATAATTTCAAGTTATTATTAAACATATTTAAATTCCTGTTTATCTGCAATAATTGTCACGGGAGAAGATCTGCCGACTGTAGTGGTAGTGATTAAAACACACATGAAGAGAATTTTCCCACCAGAGATGCCGTCGTTGTCATGAACCTTGGGAGGTGGAGGCGAGGGTTGAGAGGCCGCCCGGAGCAGCCGGTCACACGTAACACGCCTCGTTGTTCCTCATGCTTGACCCATCGTGGACCGCATCGCGGCCAGAGGGGGATGGGAAGCTGTTGCGGGCAGAGGGATGGCGTGATGCTGGGAACGACATGAGGAAAGAAGAACCCGGGAGGAATGAGGGCTTGCCTAGGAGAAATGACTCGAAAGAAGGAAGGGAGGGAGAGAGGGAGGGAGGGAGACGTAAGGAATGACTCGATACCGGTGGTGGGAAGCAGGAAGAGAGGGGAAGACGAATAGCATGAGAGTACGAGATTGAGGTCAAGATGGCGGAACAGAATACTGATGGGAAAGGCAACTTAACAATATTAATTTTATAACATAAACTAACCAAAGTTATTTAATTAAATGTAAATGGTAATATAAGTAGAAGGAGCAGCATTCATTTTACTAAGGGAAAAACATGTTCTGTGAGGAGTTTCTTCTCGTCTTCGGGAAGAGAAGATAAAAGGAAGGTATTGATGAGACGAAAGCGCTAAGCCAGAACAGTTGTGCGACACTTGAAAACCAGACGATTATAGGTTTAGGTGTGTTGACAGAGTGACTGAAGAGCGGCCAGCGGCTGCACCATCACGCCTCATAGTCAAGGGACAGTAATTAAGGTTAATTTAGGTTAAATGAAAACTATTTCATCAAGTCCAGGCCTTAGGTAACAGAAGATGCCGTAGTGTAAACGTGAATGGTACCCGCTCTGTGAACATTTATATTTGATAATTCCATCAGCTACACCTTACATGAGCTCACAGCGGATCTCAGATTTAAAAAATACAATGACCTTAAAGTATTTCTGATGATTTGCAACTTGAACTTAATAACAGTCCTTCAACCTCAGAAGATCTTACATTGTCTCTTCAACCTTTCCGAAAGCCTCAGAGTCTTTTGGGGTCCTTTGTAGTGCTCAGGCCTCCCGGGCCCCATAAACCCCACATTCACCTCACTAATTTCCCCAGACTATACTTACTCAAGGTTTTTGCTGATGAGGTGTGGAGAGCTTCATCAGGCAAGTATACCTTGAGGGAAGATAAAGCACATGTTCCTCCCACCAACTAATAAAGTTTGAGACTCAGTTGGGTCTACACCTCCCACGCTTACTTTGTTCATCACTAACTGATACAATCTCCCCATCACTATTTCCCGTTTTTTACTTATATTCCCTGAAATACATTTATGTTTATATTGTGGTAAAAACCACAAATTATTAAAATGAAAATGAGTGCTAAGCTCTAATCTAGAGTCCAGACTGCCTGTGAGCCAAGCTATCCTGAAGTGGACTGTAAATCAGGTCTCTTTAGTTGTCTAAGTTACCTGTTGAAGGGGATGAGTCACAATAACGTGGCTGAAGTAAGTTGACCGGACCACACACTAGAAGGTGAAGAGACGACGACGTTTCGGACCGTCCTGGACCATTCTCAAGTCGATTCATCTTTTACTTGACTTGATCGACTTGAGTCAATGGTCCAGGACGGACCGAAACGTCGTCGTCCCTTCACTTTCTAGTGTGTGGTCTGGTCAACTTACCTGTTGAAGTTTTACCACAAATTAGAGATGAAATAAGTTGATAAAGACCATAAAAATTGTGTGGTGAAAGCACTTGTCATAACAATGGCTGCAAATGCTTACAAAAGCTGGTTTACAAAAGCGGCGTGATTTGGCTCAAGACATATCTTGCCTAACTCTCTAAATAGTTAATGTAAAGGAACTCAAATAATTAATTAAGCTAACTGTAACAATGATAGTTTTAAGTTATATTTCATTATCATGATATTAAATAATTATTAATTTAGTTATCTTGTAGTAAATGTTTGACATGATAACTACGCAAGATATTTATTGATAATATTAATAAATATCGCTTAACATTGCTAAGACTGGATGAGTTTATAGCTAGGATTGATTATATATGCTATATAGATAATAATATTTATAGATTAAGATTAACAACTAATTATTAACCTCTTAAGATATAATTGGGCGTTTGCCACGGAGTAAGGATCAACAACTATAAACAAAATTATTATTGACACAATCACCCTAATTGATCAGTGAAGTAAATGGTGACCATTAAACTTTTAAAAGGCATGTGACGTCATAGTTTGACGTCACTTAGCTGATTCATCAGCTTGTTATATCTCTTGGCTGTTGAACTCTCAACATATATGCCCTGAGACATATTTATCCGTATATGTCGTGAAATACATTTATACGTATATGAAATGCGTATATATATATATATTTTTTTTTTTTTATTTGAGATATATACAAGAGTTGTTACATTCTTGTACAGCCACTAGTACGCGTAGCGTTTCGGGCAAGTCCTTAATCCTATGGTCCCTGGAATACGATCCCCTGCCGCGAAGAATCGTTTTTTCATCCAAGTACACATTTTACTGTTGCGTTAAACAGAGGCTACAGTTAAGGAATTGCGCCCAGTAAATCCTCCCCGGCCAGGATACGAACCCATGACATAGCGCTCGCGGAACGCCAGGCGAGTGTCTTACCACTACACCACGGAGACTGTTTATATATATATATATATATATATATATATATATATATATATATATATATATATATATATATATATATATATATATATATATATATATATATATATAATGTATATATGTATATATGTATATGTGTATATATATGTATATATGTATATGCGTATGTGTATATTCGTATGTGCTTTGAAGTACATTTACACATATATGCCCTGAAATAGATCTTTGTTCTAACACGCTGTGACTCTACACCGCCAGACCTCCGCTGTTATAGTTCCTGGTTTTCATTTCTTTTTAACCGACTTAACACTTTCATGTCCCCACGTTGCACCTCTTAACCCAAGGAAAACATGTATATTTTGGTGCACACTGTGCTGCTTCTTCCTTACTCGTGGACTCCTAACTCAACTCCTCTATCCCTAATCATTCATCCATCTAGCTACCTTCACTTCTCACAAGCTTGTTCCATCTCATTTATGTTACTTCCTTATGTAAGGATAAGGAAACAGGAAAGCTATAATTCCCTTCTGTGTTTCCGCATTTGACTACAGGAAGTGGCTGGCCAAACAACCAATGCTACCCCCACCTATATTTTTTCCCTACCTTCCCCTGCCCCCCCTTTCCTTAAAAATTTTTCCATCAACCCTCTTTCTTTCCCTATTTTCCTATCTCCGTCAATAGGCGAATTAGGGGAGAACATACTTCCCAACTTCGCCTTTCCTTCCTTCCTTCCCTACCAGTTAGATAAGTGGATTAATTCCTCCACTGCCTCAGGCTGGGAGCCTTAGGGAAATTACAATACGTGGAGGGAAACACCTTTTTTGGTGATTCTTGCTTGGTGAGTCATGTGGATGTCACCTGCTGGGTGACACCTGTTGCACGAGTCATGAGAGGTATGTCCTGCTGGGTGACACCTGTTGCACGAGTCATGAGAGGTATGTCCTGCTGGGTGACACCTGTTGCACGAGTCATGAGAGGTATGTCCTGCTGGGTGACACTTGTTGCACGAGTCATGAGAGGTATGTCCTGCTGGGTGACACCTGTTGTATGAGTCATGAGAGGTATGTCCTGCTGGGTGACACCTGTTGTACGAGTCATGAGAGGTATGTCCTGCTGGGTGACACCTGTTGTATGAGTCATGAGAGGTATGTCCTGCTGGGTGACACCTGTTGTACGAGTCATGAGAGGTATGTCCTGCTGGGTGACACCTGTTGTATGAGTCATGAGAGGTATGTCCTGCTGGGTGACACTTGTTGTACGAGTCATGAGAGGTATGTCCTGCTGGGTGACACCTGTTGTATGAGTCATGAGAGGTATGTCCTGCTGGGTGACACCTGTTGTACGAGTCACGAGAGGTATGTCCTGCTGGGTGACACCTGTTGTACGAGTCATGAGAGGTATGTCCTGCTGGGTGACACCTGTTGTACGAGTCATGAGAGGTATGTCCTGCTGGGTGACACCTGTTGCACGAGTCATGAGAGGTATGTCCTGCTGGGTGACACCTGTTGTATGAGTCATGAGAGGTATGTCCTGCTGGGTGACACCTGTTGTATGAGTCATGAGAAGCGTGTCCTGCTGGGTGACAGCAGCTGGGTGAGTCATGAAGAGTGGCATTTGTGGTGTGAGTCATGTGGGTTGAACTTGTCTTGGTGTGATTTACTTGCCTGATCTAAGAGATGCAGCGCCATCTTGAACGTTAGTCCGATATTCTGGACTCAGGTCCGGGTGTCTGACTAATGACACTTGGACTTGAAGATCGACAGTTCTTCATCACAGCAGTCTGCAGTCGTTCGAGGCATTTTCCTTTTCAATTCTGCCGAGTGGATTGAGGCACACCACGAGGACATCACATGATTGATTAGAGCTCGGATTTTATCTCGAATATTGTGAGAGTGTTATTGGATATAAACAAGAACAGCTCCTCATAGGTCAAAAGACCTACGTCTTTGCGTGATAATATTCTAAAGAACCTAATGAGCCACATAAACATTAGAGAGAGTTTTGTCTTTAAAGGAAAAGAGTACAAATGGAATGGATTAAGGGAGACTCCAGGGAGAAGGGATTAAGGGAGAAATGGATTAAGGGAGTTTCGTATGTTGATGACGTATTCCTAAACTATCATACCACACCACAACCATTCCCCGCCTCTAACTACGCCACTAGACTACCACCCTTCCCTACCCTTGACTACCACAGCAAAGCACAATGCCTTACTACACCAGACCACCACGACTCACCATCCCAGACGACCACACCAAACCACCACGACTCACCATCCCAGACGACCACACCAAACCACCACGACTCACCATCCCAGACGACGACACCAGAAACCACCACGACTCCCCATCCCAGACGACCACACCAAACCACCACGACTCACCATCCCAGACGACCACACCAAACCACCACGACTCACCATCCCAGACGACCACACCAAACCACCACGACTCACCATCCCAGACAACCAGACCATACCACCACGACTCACCATCCCAGACGACCACACCAAACCACCACGACTCACCATCCCAGACGACCACACCAAACCACCACGACTCACCATCCCAGACGACCAGACCAAACCACCACGACTCACCATCCCAGACGACCACACCAGACCACCACGACTCACCATCCCAGACGACCAGACCAAACCACCACGACTCACCATCCCAGACGACCAGACCAAACCACCACGACTCACCATCCCAGACGACGACACCAGAAGCCACCACGACTCCCCATCCCAGACGACCACACCAAACCACCACGACTCACCATCCCAGACGACCAGACCAGACCACCACGACTCACCATCCCAGACGACCAGACCAGACCAAAACGACTCACCATCCCAGACGACCAGACCAAACCACCACGACTCACCATCCCAGACAACCAGACCATACCACCACGACTCACCATCCCAGACGACCAGACCAAACCACCACGACTCACCATCCCAGACGACCAGACCAGACCACCACGACTCACCATCCCAGACAACCAGACCATACCACCACGACTCACCATCCCAGACGACCAGACCAAACCACCACGACTCACCATCCCAGACGACCAGACCAGACCACCACGACTCACCATCCCAGACGACCAGACCAGACCACCACGACTCACCATCCCAGACGACCAGACCAGACCACCACGACTCACCATCCCAGACGACCAGACCAGACCACCACGACTCACCATCCCAGACGACCAGACCAAACCACCACGACTCACCATCCCAGACGACCAGACCAGACCACCACGACTCACCATCCCAGACGAGCAGACCAAACCACCACGACTCACCATCCCAAACGACCAGACCAAACCACCACGACTCACCATCCCAGACGACCACACCAAACCACCACGACTCACCATCCCAGACAACCAGACCATACCACCACGACTCACCATCCCAGACGACCACACCAAACCACCACGACTCACAATCACCAGACGACCACACCAAACCACCACGACTCACCATCCCAGACGACCACACCAGACCACCACGACTCACCATCCCAGACAACCAGACCATACCACCACGACTCACCATCCCAGACGACCAGACCAGACCACCACGACTCACCATCCCAGACGACCAGACCAAACCACCACGACTCACCATCCCAGACGACCAGACCAGACCACCACGACTCACCATCCCAGACGAGCAGACCAAACCACCACGACTCACCATCCCAAACGACCAGACCAGACCACCACGACTCACCATCCCAGACGACCAGACCAGACCACCACGACTCACCATCCCAGACGACCAGACCAAACCACCACGACTCACCATCCCAGACGACCAGACCAGACCACCACGCTGACGTCAGTTCAGGAGCTGACGGTCCACCGTTGCCGGCTGACACCACACGAATACTAAGTAACCCCGACACATACGGTGTTTTCCTTTGCCATGTTTGTGTGCCACACGGCCGCAGGAGAACAATACCCCACCAAGGCCTCGTAAACACTGAAACAGTTGTCTCTGGACAGCAGTAAATCCCCACATCACCTGGCTACCTGTCCACCATAATACACCACCAGGGGGTACTAGTCACACACAACACCACCAGGGGGTACTAGTCACATACAACACCACCAGGGGGTACTAGTCACATACAACACCACCAGGGGGTACTAGTCACATACAACACCACCAGGGGGTACTAGCCACATACAACACCACCAGGGGGTACTAGTCACATACAACACCACCAGGGGGTACTAGTCACATACAACACCACCAGGGGGTACTAGCCACACACAACACCACCAGGGGGTACTAGTCACATACAACACCACCAGGGGGTACTAGTCACATACAACACCACCAGGGGGTACTAGCCACATACAACACCACCAGGGGGTACTAGCCACATACAACACCACCAGGGGGTACTAGTCACACACAACACCACCAGGGGGTACTAGCCACATACAACACCACCAGGGGGTACTAGTCACACACAACACCACCAGGGGGTACTAGCCACACACAACACCACCAGGGGGTGCTAGCCACACACAACACACCACCAGGGGGTGCTAGCCACATACACAGGATGCCACCAGTGGTTCTAGCCACCTACAACATTATGATGGGGAAAGCAAAGCAAATAAGTACAAGAACATGGAAAAACTACAGAAATAATGGAACTTCAAACAGCTGAGGGAAATACCTGAGGGCTAGGAAAGTGAGGAGAGAAGCAGAGAGACAGTATGAAAAGGACATCTCAAATAAAGCCAAGACCCAGCCACAACTGCTCGACAGGCACATCAGGATGAAAACAGCAGTGAAGGAACAAGGGATAAATCTGAGAAAGGGTAGACCAGATACACAGAGAATGACAAAGAGGTGTGTGAAGAACTGAACAAGAGATTCCAGGTCTTCACAATAGAACAAGAAGAAGTCCCTGTACGGTCCCTGTACAGGAGGCGGTAAACCAAGTAAACTTGGAAGAATTGAGATTTCCAGTAATGAGATCAAAAGGAATCTGTTGGAACTGAATGTGACAAGAGTTTCCCTAACTTTTATACAATGCCAAGTGATGGACAAGATCGTGATGAAATATCTTGTAGAACTTCTGGAGAGAAGGAGCTGTGATAGACACCTCCAGCATGAGTTCAGGGATGGTAAATCGAGCCATTAATAATTTTTTTAGTGTCACATTAGTTAACAAATTAAATGCATTAGGCAGTGATCTGATGGAGGCAGTCTTCATACACAGTTTTAAATTTAGATATGGTAGAGCCCAATAGGCTCAGGAATCTGTTCACTATTTAACTGATAATTGAGAGGCGGCACCACAGAGTCGAAGCTGAACCGCAGGCACAACTAGGTGAGAACAGCTAGGTATATAATACCACTATTTCTCTGGTCCCACAGTTCCTTGCTCTACCAGAGCAACAAGAAGCACATAGCCTCCTTAGAGTCTGAACACAGCCCCCACCAATGTGCCTATTTGCGTAGAAGAAGGCATATTACACGGTGTATAATGTTGTTCATAATTTATTATTCACTATGCCGACAGGTGTCCAGATTTTAAAGTTAGTTGACACCTGTCTCGTATTTCACTTACGCACCTGGAGATCATCCTCTCACTTTAGTCACTGAACACTTTGTAGCACTATAATATTGTAGTTGTTTGTCTTGGACAATGGGTTCGTGGGTTGGGGTAGAGTAATTTACTTTATTGATTAATGAAGGCAATAAACAAGGGGAGAACAATAGGATTGGCTCACACACTAGTATATCAAGGGAGGGTTGCAATTAATACGCAGAGTGATGGTAATTCGTTAATTTTACTTTATTAAACAAAGTTATGGCAGCCTAATTACTTACGTCTTTATCAATACCTCTGAGACAATGATTTATACGTGTTATTGGATTCGAATACTGAGAATGGGTACTTACATTTTCCATATGGTAGTAATCCAAGAACCAGATGTGAGGCTCACTCACTTCTTCCAGTCCCAGGGCACATCTTCTCCCATTACAGCCCAGCCCCAGCGTACAGCCTCACCCATTATTATTGATCCCAGAGCATAACCTCGCCCCATTAGTGTCCAGCCCCAGGGCAGACCCTCGCCCCGTTATTAGCCAATGCACACTCATCCTTTGAAAATCACTATTCCCCTCTCTTCATTCCTCCACTCCCCTACTTCCTCTAACTGGTCGGTTTCCTCACATTCCTCTCTTCAATAAATTAGTGACGAGAACACCCCATTAAGTTCTCTAATATAGGTGGTAACCATTATCTCTCATAACAGCTGCTGACCCCCACGTGAAGGACGCCCAAGAGTGGAGATCCACTCAAGTGTCTAGTGCATAAACTGGCCCCGTGAACTACTCACAAGTACCAAGGTGTTCCTCAGGTCACCTAGGAACCCTTTGTAACAGACCTCGATAGTTGAATGTTCCAGTTAATATTGAATATACATCGAGATCACAGGCTATTGTGGGCCTGGGAGGGAACTCACACATGGGCCTAACATGCTAGAGGTTAACATGCTGACTTGCTGCAGCGGTCAAGTATTTCCCTGACAACCTACAAACCCTCGGTAACAGGCCTAACTCTTACACTCAGGCCGACAGGTAACTAGTTACCCAACTATACCATCAGGCTCCTAGCCACCCAACCTCAACTGGTTACTAGGCACCCAACCTCAACTGGTTACTAGGCACCCAACCACACCATCAGGCTGGCACTAGCCATCCAACCACACCTACTGATTAATTAATATATCACAACTATGTTAAATTGCAACAGTTCGCGCAATGTAGAACATAAACTTGCTGGCAATTTGATGCTATTTGTCGTAACGAGAACCACCGCCTAATTGTATTTAAACCTAACAACCTATCTGGCACCTGTTAAGTAGTGGGTTAAATAAGGTTAGGCTTTGCTACATTTTCTTAGTGTGGCGGCGATATGTCAAGTTATCCCAGATTGTGTTGCAGATGAAATATTGCAACCTGCAATGGTTTGTCCTCAATGATGTGTTAATGAACTTTAGTTCCATGAGCAGGACAGATACAAACGTAAGTATTGTGCATGCAGTTTGAGGCTAATCAGGTGTGTCTTTTTTTCGGCAAAGTGACGTGGCCAAAGTACGTGGTTCCTCAGTCATGGTGAGTGACGCAGGTGCTTCACGCCTCTGCGTCACATTACATTACAAATAACATCATAATGTAAGGATGTAAGGTTGGGTGCCCGACTGACCGAGAAGCCGCGTGTTTAACGCCGCCTTTATGGAGTTAGTTACGTTTACATGCAGTTAATCAGGAACATTCAGTGGAACTTCGTAATTCGTGTAGAGGAACAACAGTGTTGTGTTATTATGGTTAAACTGTACAGTAATCACATTTATGTATTCTAAAGATAACCGAAGCTTTACTGAAAGGATTTGTTTTGAGCCAGGAAGTACAACACTGATATACTACCTGTCTTCTACATATAAATGCTTCGTTTAATATGATAATTTATTTTACCACTTCATTACGGTATTGTTCTCGTGACAATAATATAACAAATATTGTAATACGAATGTTTACAGAAAGTTGTACCAGTAGTTATGACAAAATCGTCATCGGACATCGTCAACCCATGGCCGATAATTTATCATCTTCTGAAATGCAGAACATTTCCAAATCGTTACAGTCAAATGTCATGAATTCCCTAATGACACTTCATTTTCGTTACGTGTATAGAGGTAAAAAAAATTCCAGAAATAATCACAAATTTCCTTACCTAAAACAGTGAGTGAGCCATCCACCACACCACCACAAAGACGTGACTTCCCTCCACCATTTCATACCACTCTGCTCTAAGCAGTAAAGATAGAGTCACACACAGTATGTACGTGGCACAATCTATCGTCTTCAGAGATTTGTCTCTGGGAGATCATTTTTAACAGCTTACAAATTCTCGTAGGAATTACTTTTGAACAAGCAATATAGACGGTTTACTTTGTTTCTGTCTTGTCTCATTATTGTCTAACTACCCCGACTGGTCTAATGGGCAGGACGGTTGTCTGCAACATAATTAAAAAGAAAATACAACGATAAAGTAAATTTCATCTATTAATTTGTTATGATGACTATCGTCTGAGTTGGCTGTAATGGAAGTTCCTGTTCTTAATACTTCTATAACATGTCCCGCCTACCTAGCTCTCACCCTGTCCTTACTCTCATCACATCATCTGCTCAGATTTTCCCTGTACCCCATCTTCTTGAGATGAGAGGTTATCTTGAGATGATTTCGGGGCTTTAGTGTCCCCGCGGCCCGGTCCTCGACCAGGCCTCCACCCCCAGGAAGCAGCCCGTGACAGCTGACTAACACCCAGGTACCTATTTTACTGCTAGGTAACAGGGACATAGGGTGAAAGAAACTCTGCCCATTGTTTCTCTCCGGCGCCTGAGATCGAACCCAGGACCACAGGATCACAAGTCCAGCGTGCTGTCCGCTCGGCCGACCGGCTCCCCCCATGCCTGAAGTCACACCATAACTTCTACCCTCATAACATACCCCTGCCCTAAATCATTTGATCCCCCTGCCCCAACCCTCAGGACAGCCTCAGTAGCATTATAGTATAATTGTTGTGTCCAACTACGAGGACTTCTAGTGGTAATGTGTTATGAAGCAGCAGCCAGAGGGCTCAACCATACGTTAGTGGGTGGGTCATTGCGCTGTTTAATGTTTAACAATGAGGTTGCCCTAAATTACATACAATTTAAATGTCATTAGCTAGTAGTGAGTTCAGCTGATCGCCTCGAATTCCAGAGGGTAGGTACTAGAGGTGAGTGAAACAATCAAATATCATACCAAAAAATAATGTTATTAAATATAAAATTATATAGATTTATTAATATTTATATGTGGGAGTCTGGTCCAGTTTAACTGAAATTTTAGAAACCAATCAAGATAATAAAGGGAGTGCCTAGCAGCACTAACAATAAGCAGTTTCTCAAGGTCCATATCTTTAACAATTTGCAGCTTTTCATTATAGGATAATCCAAATTTACCAGACCATCCCATGACCATGCCTTCCAGCTGTTGAATCACAACACGTGCTGCCAGTAATCAATAATGTGCTAATATTGTATTCATTGTAAGAAATAAATCCCCCCGTTTCACAGACCTCTCACAATTCGTGTCCCCCCCCCCCCACAATCACCATCATTGTACCAAAACATTCAACGAGGGTAATTACAAATTTTTTCACACCAACTCATCACTGTCTTGAAAACTTTTCACACACATATTAGTCAAACATATACCACACAACACAGTCAAACAGCTGGTTGATCTTACTCTAAAATAACACGTGAATGAAGAGTAATTATACTTGCTGGATCATAACACCACCATCCTTGTATATCAACACATCATAGCCCGACCCTTGAGACACAGACCCAGGGCTTTCACTATACACCTCACCATACCTACCATGCGCATCACTATACACCTCACCATACCTACCATGCGCATCACTATACACCTCACTATATCTTTCCGTTTGTCCCTCACCGTACAAATCACTATACCTCTCCTCATGCCCATCACGATACCTCTTACCATGTCCATCACCATACACCTCAACATTCCTCTTAACGTGCCCGTCACAATACCCTTCACTATACCTTTCATCATACCCTTCACTATTCTTCTTATAATATCCTTCACCATACCTTTCACCATATCCTTCATCATACCCCTCACCATACCTTTCCCCATATCCATCATACCCCTCACCATACCTCTCACCATACTCCTCATTATACCCTTCACCATACCTCTCACCATACCCCTCATCATACCCTTCACCATACCTCTCACCATACCCCTCATCATACCCCTCACAATACCTCTCACCATACCGTTTCTTATACCCTTCACTATACCTCTCACCATACCCTTTCTCAGACCCCTCACAATACCTCTCACCATACCGTTTCTTATACCCCTCGCAATACCTTTCATCATACCCTTCATCATACCTCTGACCATACTCTTTACCATACCTCTCACCATAGCTCCCACCATACCCCTCACCATACCTCTCACCATAATATCCGGAACATGGACAGGTTCGACTAGTGCCCGAGTCAGCCACCAGGCCTACTATATTGGCACATCTTGTATAATGGAATGCTCGAATAATTTATGAGACTTCTTGACCTTTGACCTTAGTGTAACCTTTCAGAGATGCCATTGACAAGCCAGTTGTTATCATCTCCCTCCGGCCGACCATTACGGTATCCGCAATATCACAAATCAAAAGATATTGTATTCAAGAATGTAATAAAGTAATTGCATATATATTCAGATTTTCATTGTTCTGATTCATTTTGTTTCGTTCACCCGGCAACTCTGCCATTTATTTTTTTTTCGCTCAAATCCACTTATCAATGAGTCACATTAATTTCAAGTTATTGTGAGGTTCATTTGGTTTAATGAGGTTTTGAAGGGACTTTAAGTCTCCAGTTGCCACAGTGGTTACTCGACAAGGTGCTCGTGGGACGGGCACAGTGATATACTTATCTGGTTTGTGTAGCAACCCCACATGTGTAAGTCCAATGGGTAGAGCAGCTTGTGTAAGGACCCCACATGTGTAAGTCCAGTGGGTAGAGCAGCTTGTGTATGGACCCCACATGTGTAAGTCCAGTGGGTAGAGCAGCTTGTGTAGCAACCCCACATGTCTAAGTCCGGTGAGTAAAGCAGCTGGTGTTGCGACTCTATTACGTATTGTCGAACTCTACATATTGCTCTAATGACTGAAGGGAACGTTGCCGTTACTCTAATCTTCCCGTTACATGTTACGGGTGTGAAAGGGTTGCCATAGAGGCTCCCCAGCAAGCAGTATACTGTTCTTAGGACTTAGTCAATAAATTAATTGCATCTCAGTAAGACTCCTCTTAGATTTGATGAATTTGTAATATAAAAACTGTGACGACGATGGCTATTTCTCATCTTTCTGGTTGACAGAGGGAAAACTTTCTTTTTCCTCAATCCAATTCTTGTTTGATTATCGATAGTGGACCCTAAACATGTAATTCTGTTCCACAGCCACAAAAAGATGATTTAGTCACAACTAACAATGAAAAACTGACCTACTAAGTCTAAAATCCCCTGTGATATCTTATGTGTAATGGTGACTCACTATAGTGTACCTTGAAAATTGGTTCTCTGTAACCATTCACATCATTTTTTTTTTCCGCGCCCATAAGTTCTGCGCGAGGTAGTTAAATTTAATGGGAAGGATCTGTAGAGTTTTATTGAGATTAATTTTCCCTTCATCCCAAGTTTGTCACTACAGGCTACTAATCACAGTCCTCTGTATGACTAGCCATCATGTGTGATGGAGATTTTTAGCATCATGTAGCTAGTGTTTTGACACACTCTGTACTCCCCTTCATATGATCTAGGGTACATGCATAAATGCAGATGTACCTAAATGTCAATAACAAAAATTCCTTTTATAACGAGTATAAAGAAATGTATTATAGCATTCTTCACTGTTACTATAATTCACCTCATTTTTTAATCAATCTCAAGCACACAAAATTGCTGCGAATCTGTTTACTAATAATTAATTTACGTAGTATTCAATGATCATTGTAGAACCATTCAGTGAGCTGTAGTACAGGTAACTGTCTACTACCGTAATTCATTGTTACTCAGTCACGTTTATGCAAAATGCCACAATTAAACTTACCCTACCACGACGTCCTTGTAAGAGCGCTTTAATAATATCCCAATTCACCGTAACTTCCCTATATTGCCCACTATAAAATATATATTTCACCGTCACTGATACAGGTCACTTTCGGACCTCAAATTAAATTGAATAAATCTCACACAATCTTGATGTTCTTAATTTTGTTCAATTCACGAATTGACAGTTTTTGATCAGGACACTTCCCAACCTCACAGTACTTGATAACTGTTTCAACCGTGTACACTCCATGTCTAACAGCCGATCGCTGCAACAGAATCACTAAATCATTCTTGTGGCCAAACCAGGGGCCAGATTCACGAAAGGACTTACGCAAGCACTTACGAACGTTTACATCTTTCCTCAATCTTTGACGGCTTTGGTTTCATTTATTAAAAAGTTTACAAGTATGAAAACTTGCCATTTAACTGTTGTTATTGTTATAAACAGCCTCCTGGTGCTTCGGAGCTCATTAACTGTTTAATAACTGTAAACAAAGCCGCCAAAGATTGAGAAAAGATGTACAGGTTCGTAAGTGCTTTCGTGAATCTGGCCCCAGATGACCACAAACTATCCTCAAAGCCGACTGCGTCCATCCCTGTCTTGTTGTCTTGAATCATGGTCTCTAACGGTAGTAGCTTAATGTGACATCTATATTTCTACGCAAATAATAAATCTATATTATAAAATTAATGTATCGGATACCTAAAAACACTGATAAGTGTTCGCATTTCAGATACAAGAGGACAAAGATGCATCATTTAGAGTTCAAGCGCTTTCCTTAGGTTTGCATATTTAAAGTCAAATCGTTCAAATTTAATGTTCGTCGCCTTGTAAGAAAAGATAGGGTTCCAACTGTCAGTCAATAGTCATCTTTAGGCATATAAATTAGACAATAAACCTTCGGCCTGACATCATTAACACAAAACGGTTTTGCCAATTACCACAACTTTCTAAAATCATTAACTACTTTCAAACGTCATATCGTCTGCCACTCATTCTCCAAATTGCCATCACCAATTAGCCGAGGATATTCTTAAGAGTGGATCAGTCGTGAGAATAAGGTTAATTGCTCCTTACAGTTTGATAGCTCGTCGATAATGAAGCGGGCCATGTCTAGACTAAGCTTAATTGGCGTGTCCATGTTGTTTGCGCTGTGGGGGAGAGATGAATGGTTTTTAAGATAAAAAGATACATAATGTGGAAATGTAGATGAATATGATATTTTGTATTTCTTTAGTGTGCAAGTAATTGCAAAACAAGCAAATGTGTACTCACCTAGTTGTGCTTGCGGGGGTTGAGCTTTGCCTCTTTGGTCCCGCCTTTCAACTGTCAATCACCTGGTGCACAGATTCTTGAGTCTACTGGGCTCTATCATATCTTTATTTGAAATTGTGTATGGAGTCTACCTCTACCACATCACTGCTTAATCCTTAGTGTGTACTCACCTATTTGAATTCACATATTTGTGCTTGCAGGATCGAGCATTGACTCTTGGATCCCGCCTTTCCAGCCATCGGTTGTTTACAGCAATGACTCCTGTCCCATTTCCCTATCATACCTAATTTTAAAATTATGAATAGAGTTTGCTTCCACAACCTGTTCCCCAAGTGCATTCCATTTTCCCACTACTCTCACGCTAAAAGAAAACTTCCTAACATCTCTGTGACTCATCTGAGTTTCCAGCTTCCACCCATGTCCCCTCGTTCTGTTATTATTACGTGTGAATATTTCATCTAATTCCATTTTGTCAATTCTCCTGAGTATTTTATATGTCCCTATCATATCTCCTCTCTCCCTTCTTTTCTCTAGTGTCGTAAGGTTCAGTTCCTTCAGACGCTCTTCATATCCCATCCCTCGTAACTCTGGGACAAGCCTCGTCGCAAACCTCTGAACCTTCTCCAGTTTCCTTTATGTGTTTCTTCAGGTGGGGGCTCCATGAAGGCGCGGCATACTCTAAGACGGGTCTCACGTAGGTAGTGTAAAGCGCATTAAAAGCCTGCTCACTTAGGTTTCTGAATGAAGTTCTAATTTTCGCCAGTGTAGAGTACGCTGCTGTCGTTATCCTATTTATATGTGCCTTATACGGGATCAGGTTAGATTAGGAGTTACCTCCACTCCCAGGTCTCTTTCTCGAATCGTTAAAGGTAGGCAGTTCCCCTTCATTGTGTACTGTCTCTTTGGTCGCCTATCACCTGATCCCATTTCCATAACTTTACATTTACTCGTGTTGATCACGAGTAAATGATCATAATCAGACCTAATTTCTTATATTTTTGTAGTTTTAAGAGGATACATGTCAGCAATACTGGCCTGTAATTTATAAGCCTCTGTATGTATCCATTATTTAAAATTAGCACCGCATTTACAAGATGCCCGGAAACTCTTCATTCGTCAATTTTACTTTAGAGACGGTAGTTAATGGATTAAAGTGCCTCCAGTATGTGTCTTCCAGTAGATATTGCGACAAGGGATCAGGTCATACATCTTGCGTCCAATTGAAACAGTTATTCAATATTTACACTTCAGCGAGCCAACAAATGCTTTACGCATGGTTTCCACTGCTCGTCAGCTGTGCTCCGTGTCAGGGCTCTGATACGGTCTTGATGACTTCTGGAAGGTCATATTTGTATGGCCAAACCTGGCATAAGAGCGGGAAACGGTCAAAATAGTAGTAGTAGGCATCCATCAGTCTCAGGAGACTATGGAGTTGCACTCTGGTGTCAACCTGGTCTGGAGTAGCCTCACAAGGGCGCAAAGCCAGGGTAGGTTGATTCGGGGGAGAAGCTGTTACTGTAACTCTGAAGCATACGCAAAGCTCCCAAATGTTTGACTAGACATCAAAAACCTAGACACAAATGGGTTCAGAACAATAAATGTAACATCAGCTGAAAAATCGATAAGGCACCTCCCGCTTTAAGCCCCAACTAGACCTAAAGGGATACACCTTCCATTACCGGCAGAGAAAATTCAACCAGAGCTGAAGGGATTCAATTACAATGAAAGGTAGATACAATTTCACGTCACCAAACTGGATTAATGACAAAACAAGGGAGATATGATAAAAATAAATGGTATATAGTGAATTTTGACAGTAACCAAATATTCAATGCCTACTATTGAATACGTTGAGCTGCAATGTGATCGTAGAAGCTACAAACCCGTATTAGCCGACAATGATCACAAAACCATGTTCTTTAGTGTAAAAATCGGAAATAAATGGAATGGGCAAAATAAAATGTTGAGTCAATCTACCTAGAAGTTTCAAAATAATATGTTCAAAAACATGTTTGACACATTCAATATTTCTGTCTGTTTCTCTCTCTTTCTCAAAAATATTTTGAAGACTTAACAAAAACATGGACTACAGAACTCTGAAACCTGAGGGAAAACTTTGGTTCGTAGCAAGAGCGAACAGGAGTTTGACAATGGTTTGTCAACGGTGGTGGTAGTGGTGGTGGTAGCAGTAGTGGTTGTAGTCGTAGTAGTGATGGCAGTGGTAGTGAATTTGGTAGTACTTGTGGAGTAGAGGTGGTTGTTGTGGTAGTTTTGGTAGGGCTGGCGGTGGTTGTGGTTATAGCAGTGATTGTGGTCGTGAAGTTGTAGGTATATAACCTACCTAGGTAGGTTACCTATATCCTACTTACCTATAGGTAGGTTACCTATATCCTACCTACCTATAGGAAGGTTACCTATATCCTACCTACCTATAGGTAGGTTACCTATATCCTACCTACCTATAGGTAGGTTACCTACCTACAACCTAACCTAGGTAGGTATGTAGGTATATTGTAAATTAAGGTAAAATATGGATGGAAACTTTAACAGCATACAGAGTAGTGTTCACAACGCAGTGGTAACATTGGTGGTCAGTGGTAGTGTTGTAATGACTGCCAAGTTGGTGGCATTATATTTCAATAATTCACAGAAATGATCATAAGTGTCACTCCTTGAGGGTTGCCCCATGGTGCCTATGTTAAGATAAACTTTGGTATTACTCTTATGGACTTTTGTCTTTGTTTACATGATCTTTATATATATATATATATATATATATATATATATATATATATATATATATATATATATATATATATATATATATATATATATATATATATATATATATATAATATAAACATCTATATATATATATAGTCTTATATATCTATAAAACGTTTTTGATGTGGAACCATTTCATAAACTTTAATTAGTTCCTGGTATACAATCATCGCTTTTAACATTAATAATATTTACATAATAATTTAAAGTGTGTGAAATATAAATGTTGTCTACTGATATATATTTTCTCCGAGTTTACCAACTGCTCAAGTCAATCGAACGATCGACGTGTCATGTTAACATTGCAACTTGCATAACAGTTCCTGTTACGTGTCTCTTGCTGAGAAGTATTGACAAGTGTTACAGTGTCACGGTAAAGTTGGCCCCCACCAGAAATTACACTGTGGCTCAGTGTTGTTGTTGTTGGTGGTGGTGGTGGTGGTGGTGGTGGGTCGGTGTTGGTGCTGGTGGTGGTGGCTCAGTGTTGGTGGTGGTGGTGGCTCAGTGTTGGTGGTGCTGCTGGTGGTGGCTCAGTGTTGATGTTGGTGGTGGTGGTGGTGGCTCTGTGTTGGTGGTGGTGGTTCAGTGTTGGTGTAGTGGTGGTGGCTCAGTGTTGGTGGTGGTGGTTCAGTGTTGGTGGTGGTGGTTCAGTGTTGGTGCTGGTGGTGGTGGCTCAGTGTTGGTGCTGGTGGTGGTGGCTCAGTGTTGGTGTAGTGGTGGTGGCTCAGTGTTGGTGCTGGTGGTGGTGGCTCAGTGTTGGTGTAGTGGTGGCTCAGTGTTGGTGCTGGTGGTGGTGGCTCAGTGTTGGTGCTGGTGGTGGTGGCTCAGTGTTGGTGGTGGTGGTGGTGGCTCAGTGTTGGTGGTGGTGGTGGTGGCTCAGTGTTGGTGCTGGTGGTGGTGGCTCAGTGTTGGTGTAGTGGTGGTTCAGTGTTGGTACTGGTGGTGGTGGCTCAGTGTTGGTGTAGTGGTGGTTCAGTGTTGGTGCTGGTGGTGGTGGCTCAGTGTTGGTGTAGTGGTGGTGGCTCAGTGTTGGTGCTGGTGGTGGTGGCTCAGTGTTGGTGCTGGTGGTGGTGGCTCAGTGTTGGTGTAGTGGTGGTGGCTCAGTGTTGGTGTTGGTGGTGGTGGCTCAGTGTTGGTGCTGGTGGTGGTGGCTCAGTGTTGGTGCTGGTGGTGGTGGCTCAGTGTTGGTGTAGTGGTGGTGGCTCAGTGTTGGTGCTGGTGGTGGTGGCTCAGTGTTGGTGTAGTGGTGGTTCAGTGTTGGTGCTGGTGGTGGTGGCTCAGTGTTGGTGCTGGTGGCTCAGTGTTGGTGCTGGTGGTGGTGGCTCAGTGTTGGTGCTGGTGGTGGTGGCTCAGTGTTGGTGCTGGTGGTGGTGGCTCAGTGTTGGTGTAGTGGTGGTTCAGTGTTGGTGCTGGTGGTGGTGGCTCAGTGTTGGTGCTGGTGGTGGTGGCTTAGTGCTGGTGGTGGTGGCTCAGTGTTGGTGTAGTGGTGGCTCAGTGTTGGTGCTTGTGGTGGTGGCTCAGTGTTGGTGTAGTGGTGGTTCAGTGTTGGTGCTGGTGGTGGTGGCTCAGTGTTGGTGTAGTGGTGGTTCAGTGTTGGTGCTGGTGGTGGTGGCTCAGTGTTGGTGCTGGTGATGGTGGCTCAGTGTTGGTGTAGTGGTGGTTCAGTGTTGGTGCTTGTGGTGGTGGCTCAGTGTTGGTGTAGTGGTGGTTCAGTGTTGGTGCTGGTGGTGGTGGCTCAGTGTTGGTGTAGTGGTGGTTCAGTGTTGGTGCTGGTGGTGGTGGCTCAGTGTTGGTGTAGTGGTGGTTCAGTGTTGGTACTGGTGGTGGTGGCTCGGTGTTGGTGTTGTGGTGGTTCAGTGTTGGTGCTGGTGGTGGTGGTGGCTCAGTGTTGGTGTAGTGGTGGTTCAGTGTTGGTACTGGTGGTGGTGGCTCGGTGTTGGTGTAGTGGTGGTTCAGTGTTGGTGCTGGTGGTGGTGGCTCAGTGTTGGTGTCGTGGTGGTTCAGTGTTGGTGCTGGTGATTGTGTCTCAGTGTTGGTGTAGTGGTGGTTCAGTGTTGGTGCTGGTGGTGGTGGCTCAGTGTTGGTGTAGTGGTGGTTCAGTGTTCGTGCTGGTGGTGGTGGCTCAGTGCTCGTATTGGTGTTGAAAGTTTTTTTTTATCCTAGAGAAATCAGTGAAATCTCAGGTTGCATTGATTTTCCATGTCATGGCGTGGTGGTCTAGGACGTTCGCTTGGGAGAACGAGGTGAGCTGGTTCGAATCCCCCTCATGGTTCCTACTGATTTTCTCACTGATTATATTCTCAGAAACTGGTACTAGGAACACATTATATTCTTAGAAGCTGGTACTAGGAACACATTATATTCTTAGAAGCTGATACTAGGAACACATTATATTCTTAGAAGCTGATACTAGGAACACATATTCTTAGAAGCTGATACTAGGAACACATTATATTCTTAGAAGCTGATACTAGGAACACATTATATTCTTAGAAGCTGGTACTACGGACACATCATATTCTCAGAGCTAATACTAGGGACACTGATCATATTCTTAGAAGCTGATACTAGGGGACACAACATATTCTCAGAAGCTGGTATTATAAGCACATACAATACTGTTACAGGTTGTTACCAGAGACAAGAATTACTTGCCTAGAAGCTGATAATAAGAGAACTTCTCGGTTATTCTTATACCAAATCTTCTCCGAAAGTCTGTCTCATTTACCAGGGGAACATTCTCAGCCATTGACCAGACCACACACACTAGAAGGTGAAGGAACGACGACGTTTCGGTCCGTCCTGGACCATTCTCAGGTCGACTTGAGAATGGTCCAGGACGGACCGAAACGTCGTCGTCCCTTTACCTTCTAGTGTGTGGTCTGGTCAACTTACTTTAGCCACGTTATTGTGACTCATCGCCTGCATTCTCAGCCATGAATAAAGGTACAGTTGAAAGCTGACTCTCTGATACAAAGCTGTATCAAGTTTATGTGAAGTGCTCTGCAGTAGGCTTATGGTAATGTGCTTAAATGCAACTCTTGGCTTTTTATAATTATATCTCAGTGATATTGTCTAGTTTTATTTTGTAATACATAGCTTTGCGTTAGAAAATTCTGTTCATTAGACGCGAGGTGGTCGACCAGTGTGATAATTACAGCAGCAGTTGGGGTACTTAAGTCTGCTTTACGCCTTAATTATTTTGTAAAAGTTTTTTTTATCGGAGATAAACTAAGGCTCTTACTTTCATCTCTCCCTTTCTCGTCACTTTATTTTTTCTTTATCGTTTGTTAATTATTTGTTTTCTCTATCTCCCTCTCTCTTTCTTGTTAATAGGCTTGGAGCTTTCCTTCCCTAAAGTTCATCTAACGCCTACTGGTTGTTCCTGGAACATGACCTGTCAAGCGGTTTACAACCAGGTCCCCAATTGTTGCTGGACAAACAGGGGCGAAGCGTTAAAGACTGGTGCCCGACCGACACATATTGCTCTCTCTCTCTCTCTCTGTCACCTTCTCTCTCTCTCTCTCTCTCTCTCTCTCTCTCTCTGTCACCTTCTCTCTCTCTCTCTCTCTCTCTCTCTCTCTCTCTCTCTCTCTGTCACCTTCTCTCTCTCTCTCTCTCTCTGTCACCTTCTCTCTCTCTCTCTCTCTCTCTCTCTCTCTCTCTCTCTCTCTCTCTCTCTCTCTCTCTCTCTTTTATTAGTATTAAATATTCAGAAATGTAAAACAAAGGTCATAAATTAAATGTCGATGTTAATGATCTATATATCTCTATCTCTATGTATTTCGACCTATGTATCTAAATCTATCTACCTCCCTATCTGTCTGTATATCTATCTCTATCCCTATTTATCTCTGATTCTCTTGCTCTATCGATATTGATCTATCATGTCCCCTGATCTTCCCCCCTCACCCCTCATCTTACATCTTCACTACAAACTATTTTCATTAGATATAGTATCTTCATCATAAAACTTCACTACTCACTATTTTCATCACTAACCATCTTTGCTCCTCAGTACATGAGAGAGGCGAGGAGAGAGAGAGGCGAAGAGAGAGAAAGGCGAGGAGAGAGAGGCGAGGAGAGAGACGAGGAGAGAGGCGAGGCGAGGAGAGGCCAGGAGGGCTGGACGTACTCCCACTGTTGTTAGAAGGGTTCAGAGTCAGCTGTAAATGTCTCAAAGTTAATGGAATCAGTACTAAGGCTTCTTCAGTTCGGAATTAATTTATTGATTCATAACTGCACAGTCGATGTTTGGAGGGAGGGAATTATCAGGGGGAAAAGCGCCAAGTCATTACTCCTATAGTGCACTTGTAAGGGATTAGGATAAGGATTTGGAATGGGACGGGGGGGAAAGGAATGGTGCCCAACCACTTGAATGATCGGGGATTGAACGCCGACTTACATGAGTCGTAGTTTGGAGTGTCGTAGTAGGTTTAACGACTTCAGGTAACAATTTAAGATTTCATTTATAGTAGTTAGGATATACTACAATTAGAAACACACTCAGTATGGAGTAAGCTCCCACGTGGATCTGGAACTTGGTAAACACAGAGAGAGACGAGCACAAAACTCTCAAGGTCTGGAGACATTCTTTTATTCGACTGAGAGTATAAATAACTAACAGTTCATATATTTTTTGAACTAACATGAGAAAACTAAGAGTGCAGGCGATGAGTCACAATAACGTGGCTGAAGTATGTTGACCAGACCACTCACTAGAAAATGAAGGGACGACGACGTTTCGGTCCGTCCTGGAACATTCTCAAGTCGTTTCAGAATAAGAAAAAAAAACTAAAAGTGCTTATTTGTAACCAATTAGAATACCAAAGACACCACGATATCCCTAACTACTAAATAATGGAGAATAAATTTAAAAAAGGAGAGGCAATAAATGGGTTTCCGTATCAGAGTTACTGTAATATTAACAGGTCTCTGTGTGTTGAGGTCAAGTGACTTAGCACAGGTAAACCGTCTCGGAGTGTCAGGTCCTCGGACACTAATCCCTCTTGTTGCACTGTGAGTGGAGAGTGAGTGGATGCTGTAGAGTGAAGGGGCTGTCACGGGACGGGGTACACAGGCTTGAGTGCAGTACCTGGGTGGAGAGGTGTGCTGTAGCCTGCTCAGCACCACCACACGCGGGCCTTATCACGTGACACCAGTTGTTCTCACCACTCCTGTTATCACAGCCATCGTTATCACTCCCGTCATCTGACTCACAGTTACTAGACACAGCTACTGTATCACTAAACAATTGGTCACCAAAAGACAGCTATTGTACCAAAACATGGTTACTGTACCACAAGATGACTACTGTGTCACAAGATGACTACTGTGCCACAAGATGACTACTGTGCCACAAGATGACTACTGTGTCACAAGATGACTACTGTGCCACAAGATGACTACTGTGTCACAAGATGACTACTGTGTCACAAGATGACTACTGTGCCACAAGATGACTACTGTGTCACAAGATGACTACTGTGCCACAAGATGACTACTGTGTCACAAGATGACTACTGTGTCACAAGATGACTACTGTGCCACAAGATGACTACTATGCCACAAGATGACTACTGTGCCACAAGATGACTACTGTGCCACAAGATGACTACTATGCCACAAGATGACTACTGTGCCACAAGACAGCTAAACTCTCCACTTGAAATTACACTTAAAAATTACTTTTCTAATAACGATTCTGTGAAGGAAACCAGGGCCCTCCCTCAGTCACCCTCAGATCCTTATTGTATTTAAATGTGGTATGTAAATATGCCCGGTAGAGGGAGGTAAAGAATATTCTAATTTGGTCTGCGGTCCCCTTCAGAGTCCCATTTAGGTCTTCCCAGTAAATGAGCTCATCACTGTTACCAGACGCCAGTCACTGAGCAATCCTTACGGTAGTATAGTTTTATGTTTCATTGACCAGGACTTGGCCTTCTATTGGTAAAGTTAGAGGACATCGTCGACAGTGTTAATAACAATACTGATCAAAGAGAATGTAGCAGGTCCCCTCTTGTGACTTGTTGAGGTAGACGAGCTGAAAGTGGGGTAGAGTGGAGGCAGGTTTGGGGAGAGGGCGATGAGGTTGTGAGGGGACGGTAGGGATGAGGATTGAGGGCAGTGAGGTTGTGAGGGGACGGTAGGGATGAGGACAGAGGGCAGTGAGGTTGTGAGGGGACGGTAGGGATGAGGACAGAGGGCAGTGAGGTTGTGAGGGGACGGTAGGGATGAGGACAGAGGTGACATATGAGGCCGACGTAGAAGGTTAGAAAGTGCGAGTCATTTAGGGTTGAGGGGTTCGTTAAGCGTTTTGTGGCGTTGAGAGAGCGTGTGAACGGGAAGCACATAGATCTTTATGATAAGATGTAAGTTAAAACTTTGAGATACCGAAGGATTGTGGTGTAATCACACAAAGGAAAAACACTTCTTCCTCTACTTATATCAGACCCTGATAAGATCACCCATTAACTACTGCGTCTAATTCTGATCACAGTCTAACAAAGTAGACTAACATTCTATGATCAGTCTGATCATAGAAGGATCAGACTGATCTGTGGTGTATGGAAGCACCCATACGAGGAGAGGTTAAAGGATCTGGACCTGCGCTCCCTGGAGAGGCGCAGAGCAAGAGGAGACATAATCGAGACTCTCACATTGAAGAAAAGTATTAACAGGAGGATATACGAGAAAGATCTTGGTACCATCAGAACCGGTAAAAGTTGCAATACGCTTGAGAACTTAAGTTTCAGGGAGGAGATTGATAAAGATTGAAATGACAACAGTGTTTTAGACGAGTGAAATGAACTGCCAGCCAGCACAATAGAGATAACTGATATAGCTATCTTTAAAAATAGACTCGAGACATAGAGGTGGGGGAAGGAACTGAATCTAAAATTGCACCGTCCAGAAAGAGCGCTCAGACCCTCTGCAGTGACCCCTAATTCTTATGGTCCTAATTTATGGTCCTAATGGGTCGTAGTGACGAGAAAATTATAAAAGAACAAAAGGTAGAGATGTAAGTAGTCACAAAGAAAGAAGAATAAATGTTGAGAAGTACGGTCGACGAGGCCTGGTCAACGACCGGGCCGCGGGGACGCTAAGCCCCGGAAGCACCTCAAGGTAACCTCAAGGTAACGGTGAATAGTGGAGAATGAGGAATAGAGAAGAACATGGAAAGTATAAAGAACTCAAAGTTCCGGAGGAAATAAAGAAGATAGAGAGAAGGGTGAAGAAGCAAAGAAAAATGGCTATAAATATAAAGGGACAGATATAATGAATGGGAAGATGGAGAGGGGGTAAGGAAGGCTGAGGCTAAGTTACAGGAGACTAATCAGGAGAAAGTGAAATAAGAGAGGAGGGGAGGAGACGATGACAGCTCTGCAGGGGAAGAAGATGAGAAACTATGGCAAATGGCAAGAGCAAAAAGGAAAAGTAGCAATAGAAGCTGAAGAGAGATGATGAGGAAAGGTAAAGACAAAACATCTCTTGTAATATATAAAGAGAGGGAAGGGAGAGGGAACGGTGAAGGATAAAGAGAGGGAAAACGGATATTAGTGTGGGAGGGAAAGAGGGTGGGAATGGAAAGCAAGAGCGTAATAACGAAAGGTTAATGGCACAGAGGAAGTGAATGGGGCGTTAAATACCCTTATTAGACGTATGTGCCATCACAAGTGAAATTAAAAGATAAATGGCAAAGAGAAGGTGAGGAGGGGACGTGAGGCTAATGCTGATGGTGTAAGAGACGAGCACACGATAAGGGAGGCCACAATGGCCCACGAAAATAAGTGTCAATAAAGTTACATGTAAAAGGTAAATAAGAATTAAAATTAGGTCGAAATAAAAACCAGTTCAGTTATTGTCAATTTTGTAAAATTTTGCCGATTCTTTTAAGGACAGGAAAAAAAGATATAGTAATAAAACAAGACAAAAATAAAACCAGACAATTTAGTAAAACAGGACCAACTAACATAACAAGATGTTAACAAAACCAACACACAAAAAGAGTCTGAAAATAGTAAACATTAATGGAGGGAGAATACCGAAAAATATTACCTAAAGCTAACCTAACCTAACCTAACCTAACCTAACCTAACCTAACCTAACCTAACGCAACCTAATCCATGTTTAAATTATGCTAATTTAGGCCACAGTTAGACTGGGTCTGGTTTTATGTTCATTTTCCCAATTACACTATAATTTCCTGTTTTAACATTCAGATTATCAAATTAATTATTACGTTTAAGTTACTTAGAACAGAAACTAATTTTGATATATGTATATATAAGTATATATAGGACATGAGGATTATTCATCAGAAGAATATACCCATCCCGACTGACTTCCATTGAGAGGTTGGATTCAAATACCTTTTGAAGTACCCATTTGTACTCACCCAGTTGTGCTTGAGCGGGGGTTGAGTTTTGGCTCTTTGGTCCCGCCAATCAACTGTCAATCAACTGTCAATCAACTGGTACAGATTCTTGAGCCTACTGGACTCTATCATATCTACATTTAAAGCTGTGAATGGAGTCTACCTCCACCACATCACTGCTTAATGCATTCCATTTGTGTGTGTGTGTGTGTGTATGTGTGTGCATATTTTCACAATGGGTATATATATATATATATATATATATATATATATATATATATATATATATATATATATATATATATATATATATATATCCTTTGTAAATATAAACCAATTTAAATTTTTAATAATGAAAAAAATATTTTTTGAGAGTAAATATTTTGTAAATATCAACAGTGATACAGACCAAAATATAGTTACTCCACATCATGGAAAAAAACATTTTTCAGTGGATCTAAATGACCTCGAATTTCTGATCCTCAAAGAAGGGCTCGGCTCTCCAAATGGAGAGTCGAACCATTGTCCCGACGTTACAAAGGCCTGGTAAGCTGCATGAATGCCAATTACGGCTCTAAAGCCAGTACTCAAGCGTCACGTGTGGTATGAATAGCCAGTATTTCTCTTCTCACATCAGAGGACTGTGGTTCGAAGGGCCTTGATATGGGCCATTCTCTCACTGTCCGACTCTCTTTCAACATATTTATCCAGTAGACATTCTTATAAATTACATCTATCGAACTAATAAAAAAGAAGAGGAGATTATTTTTGGCTTACTTCATTTAAAATTCATTCATTTTTTTTTTTTTTTTTTTTTTTTACAAAATGTAAGTTACAAACTCATAGTCATTGCAACACATTAGATCTCGTAAGAAAAGGACCAGTAACACAAAATAGAATCCAATACAGTTTAACGTACCCACACTCCTACAGATAATTGTACATAAAAAAAGTCCTGTTTTAGTTTTCAGTAACTAACTAGTGATCTTAAAAAAAATATTACTAATAAAACGAAAATTTTTGTTAAAATACTGAATATTTGCAATAAAATCTGTACACGATACTTATAAATTGTTGACATATTATAAATCAGATACAATGACACATTACAATGTAGTCAAAACCTTCACTCACACTGACAGTAGCCAACTTTACCCCTGACAGTTCACGCTTAGTGTTCCTTTGCCCACAGCTTACACCCTTCGGAGCTCGGGTAATCTTGACATCTCCGCTCCATTAGCTGCTTTGGAGGCAAAAGTATCGAGAACAATAATTACATGGATAATTGAAGAGGTGCAGTAAAGTTCAGGGGTCACTGCCTGCTTCGCCTGACGCGTCAGTTACTAGCACGAGGCCCTCAGACCCTCCCCAGCAGCAGACAACACTCGGGCTCGGGCTCAGGAACACGCCCAGGGTGCTAGTGATTGTTCAGACCCCGTCTAGGTGTGTTAGTGAGTGTCTGGTATGTCATAGAGGCCAGCTGGGGTGATTGGACAATCTGATGTTCTCACTGTGTCTTTGGATACCTCCCAGAGCTGGTATCACTCATTGGGACCTCACAGCTGGTGCCAGCGGGACCTCACAGCTGGTGCCAGCTGGACCTCACAGCTGGTGCCAGCTGGACCTCACAGCTGGTGCCAGCTGGACCTCACAGCTGGCGCCAACGTTGCATCAGAAGTATATTAAGTCCAGCCATAAAAGATATCGGCAGGTCAGGCGCTCTGATAAAATGCCTTAATGGCGCCCGTATTGAGCAAGTGGCAGGCACCAAATTGCTATTGGGAAAGACACTATATTTTGGTACTACTAGCTGGCACCTGCCTTCTCTTCCTCTATTGAACCCTGCTAGCAAACCCTAGGGGGGGGGAGGTAGTGAGAGATAGTGATATATATATATATATATATATATATATATATATATATATATATATATATATATATATATATATATATATATATATATATATATATATATATTTTGTGACGATAATCTCTTTCAAGAGAGATTGAGCCTGCGCTTCCCTACCTAAAGTTACGTTTATTCTACAAGTATAAGATGCTACATTCAAGATACGTCCACCAGTAGCACAAAACGTTTTGACCAGGAGGCAAAACGTACCTTAAACCCCCAACTCCACACACCCTCCACGCCGGCTCGTCATCAACCAGCCAACTACCCATCCCAGCCTGCCTGCTCCTGATTGGTGACTCGCCGACTGCACACCTGCACACTGCACCTCAGCGCCATCTACCTGAGTCGATGTCTGAGCCTGGACCAGCCATCAACTTCAGAATATTCTTTGTGCTCTAAGAGTTGACATCTTTCTCTGGCATACTAAGCTCTCTGGCTTTTGTATACTAAGGGAGGTCTCAGCCATAGCCAATATTCTCAGCACCATTTTACCATTTACTATTTTGTCTCACATTGCTTTTGCATTTATCTTTGTTATTTAAATTGCACTATTCATTTCTCCGAGATTTGTCTTTATTTTCATTTATGTTTAAAGTAAATATTAAAGTTTCATTGTTCATACTTTGTGTTTTACGGGTTCCTCCCTCTCACTTACCACAGACAACAGGCAAGCAGTCTATCTTTTTTTTGTAAGTGTGACCAGGCATTGACACCTGTCATTGGAGGACTGCCGAACATCTACACTCCAACACTTTCCCGTCACAATATATATATATATATATATATATATATATATATATATATATATATATATATATATATATATATATATATATATATATATATATAATACATACATATACAGTATAAAATATGTATGCATACATAATACTTAAATATGAAACAGATTTTACCAAGTTTGGAGCAAAACCAATTAAATTAATAAACGCTGCTGACAGGTTAATGAGAGAGAATGTACTTCATTCACCACATTAACTTCAGACATTTGTGAGTAACGATAAAATAAACCCATAAAACATTTCTACATAAAAATTGCCGAAAAACTGAACATGGATATAGAAAATAAGATTAAGTAAAGAGAAGATTGGATACCAATAACAAAGTCCAATAATCGAATGGGCAAATTCTGTTTGGCTGGAACGAAGAAAATGAAGACCACAAGCAAACTGTCGGAACTTTGAGAAGGGAGAAGAAAAATGGAAAGAGGGTTTTAGCTTTTAAGTGAACTAAAAAGTTGGGGGAGAAAAAAAAAATAATAGTGCCCTTCACTCTGGTGTTTGAGAGTGAAACGTGGATCAGCGAGATGGGGAAAAAATCGTAGAGTGAAGCCTCTAAAATTGGCTTTGCTTAGAGCTGGAAGTGGAGTTTGGAGATTGCTTTAGCTCAGCAATGGAGAAAGTGGAAAGAAATATAAATTGTTGTTGTGTGTGTGTGTGAGAGAGAGAGTGAGAGAGAGAGAGAGAGAGAGAGAGAGAGAGAGAGAGAGAGAGAGAGAGAGAGAGAGAGACAGAGAGAGAGACATTAGCAGCAATGAGCAGCTCAACAGCAACAAAGGAGACTTATAAGTAAAGCTGTGATAATTAGTGTCTTGTGACAGGGAGAACATAAGTGGAAAAATTACAAAATCCGGAAATGAAATAATAATGATAGATAAGTAATTATCAGAATACAATAATGCATGGGAGCTACGCCATAATTAACTGGAGCGACGCTTTATGTATATAGGAGCTACGCAGTAGTTAAGTATATTGGTGGTGTGCGTTGATAGGATCTACTCTGGAGAGTAGCTTTATAACGCTGAAAATATTTATAGATTTAGATTCAGAAGCGGCAGTCGTAAGAGATTTATACAAATCATTTCAGTTCTGGCAGGATTGAACAGGTGTATATCCACAAACAAACTCATGGCTTACTATCAGAGATTTACATTGGCAAAACATCAAACATCAAATTTGAATGATGTGAATGCAAGCTGAATGATATCGTGAGAACAGTGAGGTCAATATGTGCAATATAACATTTTCAGATTAGAAAAGTTCTGAAAATAATCCATTAAATTATGAACAAATATTCAAACTACGCAGTGACAATGAACAAAATCAATGCAATGCGTTCTCTAGGATTCACGAGGATTAAAAGAGCAACATAAAGCCCCACAACGAACATCTGCACAGTGATAAATGGTGCGAACAAAAACCATAAATTATGTGTAAAGAAATAGTATTGTGAGAAAAATACAAAGTTTTCTTAGATCTAAAAATGTTCCTGTGAGTTTATTTTGAAATTATATGAACTGTGGTTCATATAATTGTGCATGATAAAAATAAGCATGATAGAAAGACACAAGTTATTTATCTATAACAAATTGGCGTTTTCAGTTCTTATGGTATAAAAGAGACGTGGTAAAGATAAACAGTGTCTTGATGAACGTAATTACACAAAATTTTAGGAAATTATGCTTAATAGTAACCAAGAAATAAAAAAACTATTTTTTCACTAAAATTCCCTATTAGCATCTACGAGCCCAAATCTAATCAACTCCTACACAGTTTGTGACGTAAAGGAATAATTCTCATAAAACTGGCAAAGCGGTTTAGGTGCTGGAACGATGGTTGACAAGAGGTTCACAGGCCCACGATCTCACAGACATATTGGCCTCCAGATTCACAGACTTACTGAATTACAGCCACAGATTTTCGGACAGTATTATAGAAATGTTTTAACAATTAACTAAAACAAAATAATTTAACAATTGTTATGTATTTGTAATGCTAAAAACATGTAATTACATTCATAGCGTGGCTCCACGGTATGAGGCCAGTGCTTCTCCCTTATTGTGTATATTTAAGAGTAGAAATTCTATCTCATTTCTGCAGAAAAACTTCGCAAGAGAAGAAAACGATGCGGCATAAATTATACATTCCTCTAACAGATTGTATTAAGTTCTCAACTGAACAACGGTAGAATGGTTGAGCATACTTAGATACCTCTGTTAAAACAACTGTCTACAGTCTTGGCTTAAAAAAAATATTATACATTGCTTATTGATGTAGAATAAAAAGGCCGCAGCGTCACTTTCCCCCAAACTGTTCTTAAATCTGCCAAGCACATTGGCATCTTTTTCTGTACTTTGTCTTACATTCTCTGTCATAAGACGTGTTTTGCCAGAGCCAGACGGCACCGCCTCCTCTCATTACACAACACCTGCCTTCTTTTTCCCGCCGACACAAATGTGGAAAATATTTCTATGTAAATATTTTCCTCGGCACAGAATGGGGGAAATAAATCAGAGATGCGCGGGTGTTGTGACGTGATCGGTGCACAACAGTTGGGCCCTGGGGTTGGTGCGGGGGAATAGGTGAAGTGAGGAAAGGAATGGGAGTTTAGAGAGGGGTAAGGGGAGAGGGAAGGGAGATTAAAGAGGGGTAAGGGAAAGGGTGAGGGGATGGGAAACAAAAACAAAAAGAGGGATCTGGTCTCTTGTTTCCTTTGAGTTAGTGAGTTGTGCTGTTGGGTTTGTTATCCTTGTTGGCTCTTATTTGTCCTGTCGCTTCCGCTCCGTCTTTATCACGCATTTGTATCCCGACGTGTGGTGGTGGTGGTGGTGGTGGTGGTGGTGGTGGTAGTAGGTGCTGGTGGTGGCTGATGGTAGGTGGTAGTTACTGTAAGTGGTAGTGGAATGAGGTTGAGGTGGTGGTAGGTAGTTGTGGTGGTGATTGGTGGTTATGTTAGTAGAAGGTGGTGGTAGGGAAATCCAGTAGGTGGTGGTCATTGGTGGTAGTGGTAGATGGTAGGTGGTAGGTGATGGTGGTCAGTAGTGGTGACAGTAGGGGGCAGTGGTTGGTGGTAGGGGATTCTGGTAGGTGGCAGTGTAAATTTCTCTTATACATGAACATCAAAGTGATGCTGTGTGTGTGTGTGTGTGTGTGTGTGTGTGTGTGTGTGTGTGTGTGTGTGTGTGTGTGTGTGTGTGTGTGTGTGTGTGTGTGTGTGTAAATCACGAAAATTAACACGTGATGAAAAATGTGTTGAGGAAATTCCTGTTTCAATTCTTCCTCCGTGGTCTGACACTGATATATATATATATATATATATATATATATATATATATATATATATATATATATATATATATATATATATAATACTTATAGTTCCTGCTTGGCAGCAGGAATTCCTTTAAGCATATTTTGTTAAATATGAGCAGGTTGCTGGCGTTGTTATCTTATACTATAAGCTTTCTAAGCTTCTAACTATTGTCTTACTCTCGACATAAAGAAGAACAATCAAGTTACAGAAATTTCTGGTAAAAAACTCTAATGATTATTGAAGGGAATAATTCCTTCAACGTTTCGTTCCATCCTGGACCATCTTCAGATAATAAATATATATACAAGGTGCATTTTAAAATAAAGTAAGATATATATACACATATGAGAGCCGGTCGGCCGAGCGGACAGCACGCTGGACTTGTGATCCTGTGGTCCTGGGTTTGATCCCAGGCGCCGGCGAGAAACAATGGGCAGAGTTTCTTTCACCCTATGCCCCTGTTACCTAGCAGTAAAATAGGTACCTGGGTGTTAGTCAGCTGTCACGGGCTGCTTCCTGGGGGTGGAGGCCTGGTCGAGGACCGGGCCGCGGGGACACTGAAAAGCCCCGAAATCATCTCAAGATAACCTCAAGATATATGCTATAAGAATAGGGGTGGTAGGAGAAGAAAATATCAAAATGTTCAGTGAGGATCCACAAGGTCTTCTCAGGGTACTCTTTATTTTCTTCTCCGAGGCTATGGTCCCTACACTTGCACCAGAAATGGCACCCCTTATAGGTGTAATAAAAAAAAGGTGCAAATGTATCTTAAATACACCTATGAAAGAAGTGAAGTTATGTGAGGGGTAATGTGAAATAATCACACATAGGGGGAAGAAATAAGCGAATACGTGAAGAAATAGGGAAATAATGGGGATGGATGTCAATCAAACACTTGGTAAGGCGGTGGGTGGGGAGAGCTGAGTAGAGATGTCGTTATCCGGTGCTGTGTGGCGAGGTCTGGGTCTGAGAGTAGGCAAGGTGCTGTGTGGCGAGGTCTGGGTCTGAGAGTAGGCAAGGTGCTGTGTGGCGAGGTCTGGGTCTGAGAGTAGGCAAGGTGCTGTGTGGCGAGGTCTGGGTCTGAGTGTAGGCAAGGTGCTGTGTGGCGAGGTCTGGGTCTGAGTGTAGGCAAGGTATCGAAGTCTTTACTATGTATATTTAGGGTGTTTTTTTCTTTTATGAGTATAAATAAATAAATAAATAAATAAATGTTTATTCATGTAAGGCACATACATACAAGATATTTTTACAAAATAGTATAGCTTTCAGTATTTGCAGTCTTCTCTGGTTAGTGGTGGATGCCAGGATTGTTATATTATCTACTAGCGTGTTCCTAGTGAGTGTTGTGTTATGTACTCTTTGCATATGGTTTCCCGGAACACCGGCTTGTAGATGGCAGGTCAGTATTCCCGGAAACTTAATGGTGGTCATACCAATATAACCAGATCGTAGGTGATATTCTTCACTGGGACATGTAAATTGGTATAACACGTTTGGGTTTGGAGAAGGTTGTATATTATTGGGCCTGTTCTTGAGTATTAAGTCAGCAGTTCTTTTTGTTTTGTAGTAAATAATGAATTTCGGTCTTTGGCAGGAATTCATTATTTCATCAACCACTCTCCCTCCAATTCCATCTAACAAATTACCAATAATTTAAACTCTCATTATAAACTAGGTCAGTGGCCAAGCCACACAAACATCTTATAGCTCGGGCAAATGAGCGACGGAGTAAATCCTCGTGAATTGTTGATTCAGTGGGAAGGACAGCTGTTGCGTGAGCAGCTGTTGCGTGAGCAGCTGTTGCGTGAGCAGCTGTTGCGTGAGCAGCTGTTGCGTGAGCAGGTGCAGTGCGCCTGGGACTTACGCCGGCAGCTAAGTGCACCGGCTCATAAACGCGTCCAGTATGCAGATAAGTGTTCTTCCCCTTCAAGATAAAAATGGTTTAATGCATAGGAATAGTTCAGCGTTAAGTGCTAAAGTGTGTGTGTGTGTGTGCTGGGCTGTGGGTGGTCTTCTATAGCCGTTACTTAACTCAGTTTGCGGGATGAAGCTCCGCCTTCATGGCTCAGCCTTTCTTAAAGTTGTCTGCTACTTTCATAATCTGGGTAAGTACTTACAAGACCAATGGTTCCTAAGAGGCGGGTTGCGACCCCCTACTTAAGGGGGGTCTTTTGAGAATTAGAAAATAGTGTCGTTCCGGAAAGATTGGGAACGACCGTACTACAGCCTAGTCTTAACCCACATTACCACTTGCCATCACAGCTTAGAAGAAATGGGAAAAATACAACACTGCAATTACCGAAATATATAATTAGTAATAAATCATAGGAATTAGTGTTAATTACTATTATGATATTGAAGACATCACTACAGCTGCACTTATTGCCTTAGAAATAAATAAGAGCTTACATACAGACACAATAAACACACAGAAGCACTTTGACACAAATTTTTTGGAACTACACCCACTGGACTGTTCACATGGCGGGGAATTTTCCCTCAACAATAATAGAGACAACATCCAGGAATATATAATACAACCCTTCTCTAAGCAAGCCCGTAATGCTAAGAATTTTATAATAAATGTTCCTAATTGTTATTGATGTTGGCCGTCGCCTTGCAGTCCCTGTCTCCGCCGAGCACAGGGTTATCTGTGCATTATATCGGCAGAACAATACAGCCGACATTGTCCCGTATGTCGTAAATTAAGGGGGGGAGAGGGCAAGAAAAATTAGGGGGAAAAGACTGCTGTACGTGAAGCAGTTAATACAGCTTTAAGAGAAGTTTAGTTACAGTCAAGTGTCCAGTACAATTAGAGGCCAAACTTGCAGACATGGCTACAATCAGAAACTTCCTGATGGGGCCATCCAGATACCTGCAGATTCTGGAGTCTGGGAAAGATTAATGATTCTAACACGAATCTTCTCAATATTTCTTACGTTTTTCTTCACTGTCGAGGGAAGTTGAAAAATTAACTCTCCAAAGTTAATTTTTACACTTTACCATAGTCCATAGACTGTGGTAAAGTGTAAAAATGAACTTTGGAGAGTTAATTTTTCAACTTCCCTCGACTGTGAAGAAAAATGTAAGAAATATTGAGAAAATTCGTGTTAGAATTATTAATCTTACCCTTTCGGTCATATTCAACAACATATGTTTGCAAGAAAAACTTCTACCAAAATATACTAATATATATATATATATATATATATATATATATATATATATATATATATATATATATATATATATATATATATATATATATATATATATATATATGTATGTATATATATGTATGTATATGTAAATACATACATACATACATAGAAGTGAGTGATAGGGGTGCACGGGAGAGGAAAATTATATATAATAAACATCCCGCTACGTCTGTGTAAATATTTACACGTTAACTCATGCTCGATTACAGCGATAAATCGTATCATAATTTTTTCACGTAGTCGTTTATCAGAAACCCTTCGATAGTTTGTCATGGAAGCTGGACTTGCATAATGGTGGAAATCTAACTGGTATTGGAATTTCTTGTTTTAATTGAGATACAAGTAGCGAGCTTCTTTATACAACACACACGCGGTAAAGCCTAGTATTGAAATACAATTAATATCTCACCTTTTATGAGATTCCAGTAATACTTATGAATCTTTGCTTGTTACCTGTTCTCTAACTGAACAGTTCTTTAACTATAGTTTTTATTTGGTGTCTTTTCATCGTATTTGCATTTATATATATAATTGTTATTATGTGCACGTAAGCACTTATGAGATTAATATTCATAATATTATAATAATATTATTATAATATACATATAATATTACATAATAATATTAATATTATATAACATATAATAAAAACATAATAATATTAATAATCAGTCTTCAGTAATATATGTTTTATAAGCTATCAAAAGAACTCTCATCGAGAGTCTTATTATATAACACATTCTACCGCTTACTTCTTTTACACTAATTATGGGATGGAGTACATCACTGTGGCTCCTGTCTATCTCCAGCTTCCTATCACTCCTGTGAGGTCTTCAGCATCTATTCATGGTCTCACACTCTCCAGCTTCCACCCATGTTTTCTCTTTTCCCAGCTTATCGCTCCAGATATCTTGACATTCTCAGTTCTGTCGATTCTAATCTTACGGTTGGCGAGGTTGAGAAAAGAAACATGTATACTTCCACGAGGAAAGTGTCCGATGTTAATGGGTCACAACGTTGTAAATATTTTTAGAGTTTATACATGTTATCTTTTTTCCAAGGCTGGGATATCGAGCTCCATTAACTAGTCTTCTTAGTGGAATCATTCTCAGCTCAGAGCCTATCTTGTATTTTATTGATCTCAGCGAAGGTTTGTGAATGCTTCTCAGATATTGGTCAGTTTCCTAAGAACATGAGAATAAACAAGGTAAGAAAATTATCAGGAGAAAGCGCTAAGCCAGTAGGACGATACAATGTTGAATAAGAAATAGAATAAAGAAAACTGCAGAAAGGTTTTGCCTGTTCGAGGCAGCTTTTATTAATACCCAACCAAGCTTATATATATGCATATATATATATATATATATATATATATATATATATATATATATATATATATATATATATATATATATATATATATATATATATATATATATATATATATATATATATATGCAACAATGATCACAAAAACACTGATCCAAGTATGCAGAATAACCACATATGAAAAATAGAAAATGCTTAACGCGTTTTCGGCTAATTCGCCTTCATCAGAGCAAAGTAGAATAAAGTAGAATGATTCTACTTTGCTCTGATGAAGGCGAATTAGCCGAAAACGCGTTAAGCATTTTCTATTTTTCATATGTGGTTATTCTGCATATATATATATATATATATATATATATATATATATATATATATATATATATATATATATATATATATATATATATATTCCTGTTAGCAACCCCAATGTCGGCAACTGGCACGCGTCTCACACCACACGCCCTCCGAATTGCTGTGGCCCTCCGCCTTGCTGCCCCAATCCACACCAGATATAGGTGTATTTGCGGCGAGGTGGTGGCTGACAGGTACGGTCACCATGGCCTACTTTGCCAAAGCACAGGGGGATGGCACTCGAGGCACAGTGAAGTTAACGACATCATCAAGAGGAGCCTCACCACAGCTGGATGCCCAGCTGAAAGAGAGCCCCGTTACCTAACGCCCCGTAACTCTGATGCTCTTATTGGTCGCCCGGATGGTATCACAGTGAACCCCTGGAAGAATGGCAAGCAGTTGGTATGGGACTACACGTGCGTATCAACCCTGGCTAACACCTACATTAACCTCAGTGTTGCACAACCAGGTGGCGCTGCCACCCACACGGAAGCAGCCAAATCCCGTAAGTATAGAGAACTGGATCACCACTACAAGTTTGTCCCCATTGCTTCTGAGACGCTCGGCGCCTGGGGTAAAAGTGCTACCAGTTTTTTGAAGGAACTGGGTTCTAGGCTCATTGAAACAACAAGGGACCCGAGAGCTGCAAGCTTTCTTTTCCAGCGCCTCAGTGTGGCGATACAGAGGGGAAATGCGCACTGCATCCAGGGTTCCTGCCCGCCATCTGAGGAGCTGGAGGAACTCGACAACCTATGACAACCATCTTTGTAACCCATATGTAACTCCTTTTTTGTAACAAAGTTCAAATAAAGTAAATATATATGTGTACATACAAAAGAATGGGGGTGGTAGGAGAAGATAATATTAGTGTTCAGTGAGAAACCACAAGGTCTCCTCTGAATACTTTTTATTTTCTTCTCCGAGGCTATGGGTCCCCACATTGGCACCAGAGGTGGTACCCTCACAAACTTTTATATATATATATATATATATATATATATATATATATATATATATATATATATATATATATATATATATATATATATATTGGTATTGGTAGCGGTCTTTCCTGTAGACATATATTATTAAATATATGTCTACAGGGTTATCACTCTGTCTACGGACAGAGTGTCTCGTGATCCGGCCTGTACTCCTCTTGACATACCAGAAAACATTCTAAGGAAACTACTCCAAGCTTGTACTAAAGAGGCACCCTTCTTGAGCCCAGATGGGCACATGTATAAGCAAGTAGATGGGGTCGCCATGGGTTCTCCCCTAGGTGTCCTGTTTGCGAACTTCTACATGGGTACCATCGAGCAAAAAGTCTTAGTCGACATGAACTTGAAACCCGCCATATACTGCAGGTATGTTGACGACATTTTTACACAGGTACCTGATGTCAGACATCTGCAGGAGCTGAAGGAGGCATTTGAGCAGAATTCTGTGTTGCGTTTCACTTACGAGATGGAGAAGGATGGGAAGCTGCCCTTTCTAGATGTAACAGTCATGGAAAGGAGCGGAGGTTTCCACACTGCAGTCTACACTAAGGAAACAAACATAGGAATGTGCCTAAATGCCAACAGTGACTGCCCAGACAGGTACAAGAGGAGTGTTGTTAACGCTTATGTCGACCGTGCTCTCAGCCACAGCTCAGAATGGAAGCAAGTCGACGAAGAACTCTGTAGGGTAAGGCAGGTCCTAGTCAACAAAGGCTTCTCCAATGGTTTCGTCGAAGACATCATAAGAATGAAAGTGAAACGCATTGCAACCTCTGAAGAGACAACTAACACAACACCTATACCCCCTATTAGACTATTTTACAGGAACTTCTTTTCCACAGCTCATAAAATGGAGGAAAGGGTCCTGAAAGATATTGTTAATAGAAACGTTATCCCTACAGACAAAAATCAGAAGATACAACTGACGATTTATTATAAAACCAGAAAAACGGCCAGCCTACTCATGAGAAGCTCTCCAGACACAAAGCAGAACGCTTTAAAAGAGACCAACGTCGTCTATGCCTTCAAATGCCCTCTTGGGGACTGTAAGCCTAAAAAAACTCAGTATATAGGCAAGACAACAACCTCTCTTTCCAGGCGTTTAACGATGCAAAAGCAACAGAGCTCCATTAAGGAACATATAATCTCTTCCCACAACCAAACCATCACCAGAGAAATCTTAGCAAACAACACAGAAATCATCGATAGATACAGCGATAGCAGGCGGCTTGACATCTGCGAGGCACTACACATCAAGAAGTCAACACCAGCAATCAACAGCCAATTAATTCACAACTATATTCTACCCACATCAAGACTCCGCTCCAATATAGAAGCATTAAGAAATATGGGCCAATAGGCCCTCTGCAATTACTTCCATTCTTACCTTCAATACCCATTATTTCGTGTTCTGTCTTGTGTTGAAAGTTTGTTTTCACCTCATCCAAAACTGTTGTAACATATCACCTCACCCAAATGGAGGTATAAAAAATCGATGATGTTTAAGCTCTATTCAGTTACAGCTGTGTGTGTGTGTGTGTGTAAACTAAAGTCTTTGAAAATGTAATAAGTTTTACGAAACACGCTCAAGTGTCGCGTCAGATTAGAAATAAAAATGAATTTTGGAGAATTGATTTTTCAATTACCATCAACAGTGAAAAGAAACAAGAAAGATCGAGAAAATTCGTGTTAGAATTATTAATGTTACCTATTCGGTCATATTTAACAACATATGTTTGCAAGAAAGACTGCTACCAAAATATACTAATATATATATATATATATATATATATATATATATATATATATATATATATATATATATATATGTCGTACCTAGTAGCCAGAACTCACTTCTCAGCCTACTATGCAAGGCCCGATTTGCCTAATAAGCCAAGTTTTCATGAATTAATTGTTTTTCGGCTACCGAACCTACCTAACCTAACCTAACTTTTTCGGCTACATAACCCAACCTAACTTATAGAGATAGGTTAGGTTAGGTTAGGTAGGGTTGGTTAGGTTCGGTCATATATCTACGTTAATTTTAACTCCAATGAAAAAAAATTGAACTCATACATAAAGAAATGGGTAGCTTTATCATTTCATAAGAAAAAATTTAGAGAAAATATATTAATTCAGGAAAACTTGGCTTATTAGGCAAATCGGGCCATGCATAGTAGGCTGAGAAGTGAGTTCTGGCTACTAGGTACGACATATATATATATATATATATATATATATATATATATATATATATATATATATATATATATATATATTAGTATATTTTGGTAGCAGTCTTTCCTGTAGACATATATTATTAAATATGACCGAAAAAGTAAGATTAATAATTCTAACACGAATTTTCTCAATCTTTCGTACATTACGCTTCACTGTTGGAGGTAAATCAAAAATCACTTCTCCAAAATTCATTTTTATTTCTAGTCTGACGCGACACGGGCGCGTTTCGTAAAACTTATTACATTTTCAAAGACTTCACAAATACACAACTGATTAGAACGTATCTCTGATTTTATATCTACATTTGAGTGAGGTGGGAGGGGTGATGTGGCATTAACACAAGACAGAACAAGAGGGGATATTAATAGGGTATTAAAAGTATCAACACAAGACAGAACAGAAACAATGGGTATTGAATAGAAGTGTTTGTAGAAAGCCTATTGGTCCATATTTCTTGATGCTTGTACATTGGAGCGGAGTCTTGAGGTGGGTAGAATATAGTTGTGCAATAATTGGCTGTTGATTGCTGGTGTTGACTTCTTGATGTGTAGTGCCTCGCAAACGTCAAGCCGCCTGCTATCGCTGTATCTATCGATGATTTCTGTGTTGTTTACTAGGATTTCTCAACCCATAACCAAACCATCGCCAGAGAAATCCAGTAAACAACACAGAAATCATCGATAGATACAGCGATAGCAGGCGGCTTGACGTTTGCGAGGCACTACACATCAAGAAGTCAACACCAGCAATCAACAGCCAATTATTGCACAACTATATTCTACCCACCTCAAGACTCCGCTCCAATATAGAAGCATCAAGAAATATGGACCAATAGGCTTTCTACAAACACTTCTATTCAATACCCATTGTTTCTGTTCTGTCTTGTGTTGATACTTTTAATACCCTATTAATATCCCCTCTTGTTCTGTCTTGTGTTAATGCCACATCACCCCTCCCACCTCACTCAAATGTAGATATAAAATCAGAGATACGTTCTAATCAGTTGTGTATTTGTGAAGTCTTTGAAAATGTAATAAGTTTTACGAAACGCGCCCGTGTCGCGTCAGACTAGAAATAAAAATGAATTTTGGAGAAGTGATTTTTGATTTACCTCCAACAGTGAAGCGTAATGTACGAAAGATTGAGAAAATTCGTGTTAGAATTATTAATCTTACTTTTTCGGTCATATTTAATAATATATATATATATATATATATATATATATATATATATATATATATATATATATATATATATATATATATATATATATATATATATTTATATATATATATATATAATATATATAAAACAATCTTTCTCTTGAAGCAATCTATCGATCTTCAGTATGATCAATGTTTCTCTCAAATTCTTGACCTCAGGTGTTAGACTTGGAGTTGTGTTCCTCCTGGAGATTCATTATTCTCTTACTCAGAGACTCGTCTCACTCTCACGTCTACTCTCCTTTAGGAATCTTTCTTTGCTTCCCGTGTGTGTGTGTGTGTGTGTGTGTGTGTGTGTGTGTGTGTGTGTGTGTGAACTGTTATGTGTGTGTGTGTGGGTTTTATTCCCTCTTTGTTTTAAATGTGTGTCCTTAATTGTGTTAGTGTGTGCACATGTGTTGCGAATTGAATCCCACAGCATCAAACTTTATTTTTATTTTTTCTCTCAACTTCCGCTGAGGAAAATTGGGGATAACCAAACATATAGAAAACTACAACCGTCACACACTACATTTTTTTCCGATTGCGTTACTTTCGCGAATCCATAGACAACACCGGAAATGAAAATAGTGGATAGGAATTTTGGCTTTCGTTCTGGTAATGTGTTGGTTGGATGTGACGTGCACACATGTGATGCCACCATCTCTTGCCCAGTGGAAATTTTGTAGAAAAAATGGAATTCTAGATTTCCACAGGAATATTAGTATAACAGCCACAAAGAAGTTTTATACAACAGCCAGAGTGAAGTTTTATACAACAGTCAGAGTGAAGTTTTATACAACAGAGTAAAGTTTTATACAACAGAGTGAAGTTTTATAAAAACAACCAGTGAGATGTATTATACAACGGCCACTGAGTAGTGTCATACAATATGGACAGATATATTCAGAGACTTTTACTGATTAGAAGTTACGTGTTCTTCCGTCCTGTCTCTCATTTATCAAAATATAATCAACATCTGTAGAGACACACACACAAATCCCAATAGCGTGATGCATCAAATGAATAAATCCACAAGGGCCGTGATGAGGGTTCGAACCTACGTCCGAAAAGGATCCCAGACGTACGTTCGAACCGTTGTCATGGCCCTTGTGGATTTGTTCATCCATAGAGACTTTCGAAAAGGAATGTTGTGATCAATCAAATTATTGGCACTATTTATGCACTCGTACAGTTGAATTCGTTCTCGATTCACAATCTGGAATTTCGGGTTCAAACCCCAGGATCCCGATGGTAAATTCCGATTCCCAAATTCTGCTGTAGAGCCTCTCACATAGTATAGGTACTCGTCTTTTAAACAAGTGTGATGGAGAAAGCATTTTCACATCGAAAAATTCGGAAACCTAGAATGCAATAAATGCAGTCAAGGGAGCGATCACTTACAGACAAATTTAAGGCAAATGATAATTGACTATAAATTTGAGGACAAGATTTGAAAGGAAAGAGAAAAAAAGAACAACGATACCGACATGATCTTCTGTGAGCAAAAAAAAAAAAATTAGGGGAGTAGAGATTTGATGACATTACCTACTGATATACACGAAGAGAAGTCATAGATCTTGAAGAAGTTTGCATTGAGTGTCCCTGGCCTGTTAACATCCATAACAGGAATATACCTAAAAAAAAAAAAAGATGCAAGATTTCTACCCACAGACAAATTAATGTCACGGAGCACCATCAGTAACACTGCGGTCTACCCTTCCAGTGACAGCATAATGATTCCTCGACGCAGAGGTTATTAGTACCCTTCGCGCCAGGCCCTGGGGGACGTGTCACACTAGGGAGGGGGAGAAAAACAAATGTGATATATTATAAGGAAACATTATGGGTAAGGATAAATAGTGAAGACGGAAATACGAAGACGCAGGGCAAGAGCGGTGCCCAGGACCACTTGGAGCAGCAGGGAGCGAACTGCCGCCTGAGACGATCCAAGTCTAATCACTGTATATCCAACTTTGAGTCTGAATTAGAAAATTATCTGTAGAATATAACGTGCTATAGTGCAGTATAATTATACGTGTATGCGGGTATAATAGTGTATGATATGAACACAAGGACAATGCAAGAATACGAACTTCAAAGAGGTATACCAGCAGAGTTTAAATATACTACCGAAAACCAAGTATACTAGCAAGGCATACATGCACAGAAAATGTACAGATATACGAGAACAATTTAAATAAAATAATATAATTCAGATATACCAGAATAATGAATAACATCGCGATGCGTGAATGAGATTCATATATACACACTACCACCATATAGGTATACCAGCACCCTACAAGGAGTGTATGGCGGCATATCAACATCAGACATGCACCCATCTCTCTTATCAAGTCCCACTTACCAACCAGTTCACTCTAGCTGACCAGCGTCTAATATGAAACAGGTTCGCTTAACCAGAGGCGTATATGGTTCTTGACGACCCACTCTATGATGCTGTCGATGCACTTTAGTCCGAAACAACGTTAATATTGAAGTGCTTTCAGTAATTTCACTAATACGCCGAGATCGACTTTGTGACTGAGAGCGTCGACATTGGGATGCATTAAGTGTGAGGTGAGGCCGGTGTGAGAGGCATTATGCTGCCGTCCGCGGGTGTGAGAGGCATTATACTGCCGTCCGCGGGTGTGAGAGGCATTATACTGCCGTCCGCGGGTGTGAGAGGCATTATGCTGCCGTCCACGGGTGTGAGAGGCATTATGCTGCCGTCCGTGGGTGTGAGAGGCATTATGCTGCCGTCCACGGGTGTGAGAGGCATTATGCTGCCGTCCGTGGGTGTGAGAGGCATTATGCTGCCGTCCGCGGGTGTGAGAAGCATTATGCTGCCGTCCGCGGGTGTGAGAGGCATTATACTGCCGTCCGCGGGTGTGAGAGGCATTATACTGCCGTCCACGGGTGTGAGAGGCATTATGCTGCCGTCCGCGGGTGTGAGAGGCATTATGCTGCCGTCCGCGGGTGTGAGAGGCATTATACTGCCGTGCGCGGGTGTGAGAGGCATTATGCTGCCGTCCGCGGGTGTGAGAGGCATTATACTGCCGTCCGCGGGTGTGAGAGGCATTATACTGCCGTCCGCGGGTGTGAGAGGCATTATACTGCCGTCCACGGGTGTGAGAGGCATTATGCTGCCGTCCGCGGGTGTGAGAGGCATTATGCTGCCGTCCGCGGGTGTGAGAGGCATTATACTGCCGTCCGCGGGTGTGAGAGGCATTATACTGCCGTCCGCGGGTGTGTGAGAGGCATTATGCTGCCGTTCGCGGGTGTGAGAGGCATTATGCTGCCGTTCGTTGGTGTGAGAGGCATTATACTGCCGTCCACGGGTGTATGAGAGGCATTATGCTGCCGTCCGCGGGTGTGAGAGGCATTATACTGCCGTCCGCGGGTGTGAGAGGCATTATGCTGCCGTCCGCGGGTGTGAGAGGCATTATACTGCCGTCCGCGGGTGTGAGAGGCATTATACTGCTGTCCGTGGGTGTGAGAGGCATTATACTGCCGTCCGCGGGTGTGTGAGAGGCATTATGCTGCCGTTCGCGGGTGTGAGAGGCATTATGCTGCCGTTCGTGGGTGTGAGAGGCATTATACTGCTGTCCGTGGGTGTGAGAGGCATTATACTGCCGTCCGCGGGTGTGTGAGAGGCATTATGCTGCCGTTCGCGGGTGTGAGAGGCATTATGCTGCCGTTCGTGGGTGTGAGAGGCATTATGCTGCCGTTCGTGGGTGTGAGAGGCATTATACTGCCGTCCGCGGGTGTGAGAGGCATTATACTGCCGTCCGCGGGTGTGAGAGGCATTATACTGCCGTCCGCGGATGTGAGAGGCATTATACTGCCGTCCGTGGGTGTGAGAGGCATTATACTGCCGTCCGCGGGTGTGAGAGGCATTATGCTGCCGTCCGCGGGTGTGAGAGGCATCATGCTGCCGTCCGTGGGTGTGAGAGGCATTATGCTGCCGTCCACGGGTGTGAGAGGCATTATGCGGCCGTCCGCGGGTGAGAGAGGCATTATACTGCCGTCCGCGGGTGTGAGAGGCATTATGCTGGCGTCCGCGGGTGAGAGAGGCATTATACTGCTGTCCGTGGGTGTGAGAGGCATTATACTGCCGTCCGCGGGTGTGTGAGAGGCATTATGCTGCCGTTCGCGGGTGTGAGAGGCATTATGCTGCCGTCCGCGGGTGTGAGAGGCATTATGCTGCCGTCCGCGGGTGTGAGAGGCATCATGCTGCCGTCCGTGGGTGTGAGAGGCATTATGCTGCCGTCCACGGGTGTGAGAGGCATTATGCTGCCGTCCGCGGGTGAGAGAGGCATTATACTGCCGTCCGCGGGTGTGAGAGGCATTATGCTGGCGTCCGCGGGTGAGAGAGGCATTATACTGCTGTCCGTGGGTGTGAGAGGCATTATACTGCCGTCCGCTGGTGTGTGAGAGGCATTATGCTGCCGTTCGCGGGTGTGAGAGGCATTATGCTGCCGTCCGCGGGTGTGAGAGGCATTATGCTGCCGTCCGCGGGTGTGAGAGGCATTATGCTGCCGTCCGCGGGTGTGAGAGGCATCATGCTGCCGCCCGCGGGTGAGAGAGGCATCATGCTGCCGCCCGCGGGTGTGAGAGGCATTATGCTGCCATCCGCGGGTGTGAGAGGCATTATACTGTCGTCCGCGGGTGTGAGAGGCATTATACTGCCGTCCGCGGGTGTGAGAGGCATTATGCTGCCGTCCGCGGGTGTGAGAGGCATTATGCTGCCGTCCGCGGGTGAGAGAGGCATTATACTGCCGTCCGTGGGTGTGAGAGGCATTATGCTGCCGCCCGCGGGTGTGAGAGTCATCATACTGCCGTCCGCGACACTGCGATACACTATCTGGAGTCCCTCCATCATGGCACCGACACACTTCAATCAGGAGGGCAGACACACACGGCAGGAAGTGAAGCGCAGCCCGCCGCGGTAATGAGACTTCCAGGACGTCACTCATCTCTCCTGCAGGTGCAGAGAGATGAGTGACAGCTCCGGCAACATGTCGTAGGGGTGGAGAAGGTAGGCGGCGCGTGGGTTGGTGCCCACAGCTGTTCTACTCGCCTATGTGTGCTAGCACGCACGGTCTCGGCCCCTGGCCCCCGTCTTTCATACATTCTTAATTTATGTCATGATTGACAGGTGTCACGTTTTGCTAAGCCGGTTCTCACGACATGACACTTCGTAATATAAACTATTTATTTAGACAAACCCGTAACGTTCGACCGTAAACAGCCTACCTATTGAAAACATATATAAATAGAAAAAGTCAATATTACGGTCTTGTAATTTTTACGAAAACGCTACAGCTTTGACGGATTGATCCACTCTATTAAAAGTGGTATACGAGCCACTGTCAATACCGTACCTCTGTCAATAGGTAGGAAGATAAGTTATCATATTTACAATAAATACCGTATATTAAGCAATCTTTAACCCCTTCTTCGGCCTTGTAAAACTTATGTATATGTAATTTATATTGTATTTTCTTAAATAAAGATAAAAAAAAATCCATCTTAAATGGCATCTCTAAGACTGAAGAAGTTATTCCTAACATTTAACTTGTTTTCATCAATGTCGCTCTGTTCCGAGTTTGAAAAAATGCTTCTCTGACAACTTTATCAGTTCCCCTAAGAACCTTGTATGTCATTATCTTGTCCTCTCTACCTCTCCTCTTCTCCCCTTAAACAGTCCTCGAAGGCAAGCTAAGAAATCAGAGGTGCCGAAAAATTATTAGAAAAATTTCTTTTGCAAACATTATGGTAGACGGTTAAAACAAACTAAGAGAAGTGGGTGGTGGCGAAAACCGTCAGCAGTTTCAAAGCGTTATACGACAAAGAGTGCTGGGAAGACGGGACACCACCAGCTCTCATACTGCACCTACACTTAGGTAATAACACACATACCTCACACACACACACACACACACACACACACACACACACACACACACACACACATACACACACACACACACACACACACACACACACACACACACATACACACACACACACACACACACACACACACACACACACACACACACACACATACACACACACACACACACACACACACATTCACACACACACACACACACACACACATTCACACACACACACACACATACACACACACACACACACACACACACACACACACACACACACACACACACACACACACACACACACACACACACCAACCATGAAGTCTCCGTGTACATGTGTTCACGCACGATCTTTAAAGTTAAAAACTTTGTTGTTAGAAAAGTTAGGTCCAGCAAAAGAAGATAAGAAGATTACCAGAGGAAAGGCTGAAAAAGACGCATAGAAGAGGTGTGTGTACTCACCTATTTGTGCCTGCGGGGGTTGAGCTTTGGCTCTTTGGTCCCGCCTCTCAACTGTCAATCAACTGGAGTACAGATTCCTGAGCCTACTGGGCTCTATCATATCTACATTTAAAACTGTGTATGGAGTCAGCCTCCACCACATCACTGCCTAATGCATTCCACCTGTTAACACTGTCTGCAGACAGTGTGAGAGGTGGAATGTGTAACACATTCCACTATCTGACACTGAAAAAGTTCTTTCTAACGTCCCTGTGGCTCATGTGGGTACTCAGTTTCCACCTGTGTCTCCTTGTTCGCGTACCACCTGTGTTGAATAGTTTATCCCTGTCTCCCCTGTCAATTCCCCTGAGGATTTTATAGGTAGTGATCATGTCTCCCCTTACTCTTCTGTCTTCCAGTGTCTTAAGGTGTTTTTCTCGCAGCCTTTCCTCGTAACTCATGCCTCTCAGTTCTGGAACTAGTCTAGTGGCATACCTCTGAACTTTTTCCAGCTTCGTCTTGTGCTTGACAAGGTACGGGCTCCATGCTGGGGCCCTATACTCCAGGATTGGTCTTACATATGTAGTATACAAGATTCTGAACGATTCCTTACACAGGTTCCTGAACGCTGTTCTGATGTTAGCCAGCCTCGCATATGCCACAGACGTTATTCTTTTTATGTGGACTTCAGGAGACAGGTTTGGCGTGATATCAACTCCTAGATCTTTCTCTCTGTCCGTTTCATAAAGTAATGTCAAGTGTATAATATGTAAGTGTGTGTGTGTGCGTGTGTGTGTGTGTGTGTGGTGTGTTCATCTAGTTGTTCATCTAGTTGTGTTTGCGGGGGTTGAGCTTTGCTCTTTCGGCCCGCCTCTCAACTGTCAATCAACTGTTTACTAACTACTTTTTTTTTCCCACACCACACGCACTCACACACCCCAGGAAGCAGCCCGTGACAGCTGACTAACTCCCAGGTACCTATTTACTGCTAGGTAACAGGGGCATTCAGGGTGAAAGAAACTTTGCCCATTTGTTTCTGCCTCGTGCGGGAATCGAACCCGCGCCACAGAATTACGAATCCTGCGCGCTATCCACCAGGCTACGAGGCCCCAAACCTCGTGTGTGTGTGTGTGTGTGTGTGTGTGTGTGTGTGTGTGTGTGTGTGTGTGTGTGTGTGTGTGTGTGTGTGTGTGTGTGTAACAGAGAGGTGCCGCCGCGGAAGAACCGAGTCAAGCGTCAAATAAACTTGGTGTAGCAACACAGCAAGCTACCAGGTTATTTATTACTTTCTTTCTGACAAAATTTACACTAGTTTTGAAGCAAGACATGTACGTTTTCTTTTCTGAGCGAGAGCGAGAGAGCGAGAGCGAGAGCGAGAGCGAGAGAGAGAGAGAGAGAGAGAGAGAGAGAGAGAGAGAGAGAGAGAGAGAGAGAGAGAGAGAGAGAAACAGACAGACAGACAGGCAGGCAGGCACACAGACAGACAGACCAATCTTATTTAAGCTAAGAGCAGATAAAATTATATGCTGGTCTTAATATGGTTACATTTCCATATCTAATAACATTATGGTTTTTCTTCAGTTTCAGTAAGGAAGCATCATTGTATAATTTTCAATTCCCCTTGGCTTAGATATGTTGAACTCTTATAAATATTTTCTGAGTACTTTCTGAGCTCTACAGTATGTAAGCTCAATAGCTATTTATAATAGCTATTGAGCTCAATAGCTATTTATAATACTGTACTCCTTGATTAGACCATTATAAAACATTAATATAATTCTTACTTATATATTGCATTAAAATTCACTATACAAATATTTATTTTTTGTTGGTAGAGTGTAAACATAACAATAATTATGTAATATTCGAAATGTGTACCATAACAGGGATTAACAAGGAAACTGGCCGGAGTGCTTAGTGAGTACCTGGTGACTCTCTCGAGGTGCTCTCAGTACCAAGGGACTTCCCAGGAATGCTCTATACCAGGAGACTTGGTCGGTGTGCTCTGAGTACCATGGGGACTTGTCCTGGGTGTTGGGTATACCATGGGACTTGTCCTGGGTGTTGGGTATACCATGGGACTTGCCTGGGTGTTGGGTATACCATGGGACTTGCCTGGGTGTTGGGTATACCATGGGGACTTGTCCTGGGTGTTGGGTATACCACGGGGGACTTGCCCTGGGTGTTAAGTATACCATGGGGACTTGCCCTGGGTGTTAAGTATACCATGGGGACTTGTCCTGGGTGTTGGGTATACCATGCGACATGCCCTGGGTGTTGGGTATACCATGCGACTTGCCCTGGGTGTTAAATACCATGGGACTTGCCTTGAGTTCTGTGAGTATCATTGGACCTCGGACAACATATTTCATCATGTGCGAAAATTTTCCCATTTACTTTAGTGTCTAAATGTGTTCTCGGGAATTTCCATCTTAAATTGTTGCTCCTAATGCTTTCTCATACACCACTCCACTATGCATTATTCTACATTCGTAATTCTATATTCCACTACTATATCTACACACATATATGGATACTTCCCAGTGCTATATAGTGGTAATGAGTCTGCGCTTTCTACTGATAACTCCCTCCCGCTTGCAAACACACTATAGCTCCAAGAATAAGGTTGTATTCCACAACATAATATTTGATTCCATTAGCAACAGCTCATATAATTCACATGTGAATCTTATTGGGGGGCCTGGTAGCCTGGTGAATAGCGCGCAGGACTCGTAATTCTGTGGCGCGGGTTCGATTCCCGCACCAGGCAGAAACAAATGGGTAAAGTTTCTTTCCCCCCTGTTACTTAGCAGTAAATAGGTACCTTGGAGTTAGTTAGCTGTCACGGGCTGCTTCCTGGGGTGTGTGTGGAGAGAAAAAAAAATAATTGTAAACAGTTGAGAGGCGGGCCGAAAGAGCAAAGCTCAACCCCCGCAAACACAACTAGGTGAATACATATCCTAAAGTGGGGGATCTAAGATTTCCTGATTGTTTTATCCAACTTTCTTATGGCAAACTGCGGATCTCTTCTTATCTGATTCTCTTACTCTGAGTGAGGATCTTACTGATTTACTTATCTGATTCACTTATCTCCAGCGAAGATCCCAGTATTATTCAAGTTAACTAGAATTAGAAGTTCAGGATTCATCACATTTGCTGCTGTAATTGTTATCCTGGTGGTGTTGATGGTAGTGTTGATGGTGCTGTTGATGGGTGTGTTGATGGGTGTGTTGATGGGAGTGTTGATGGTGCTGTTGATGGGTGTGTTGATGGTGCTGTTGATGGTGCTGTTGATGGTGCTGTTGATGGGTGTGTTGATGGGTGTGTTGATGGGAGTGTTGATGGTGCTGTTGATGGTGCTGTTGATGGTGCTGTTGATGGGTGTGTTGATGGTGCTGTTGATGGGTGTGTTGATGGTGCTGTTGATGGGTGTGTTGATGGTGCTGTTGATGGGTGTGTTGATGGTGCTGTTGATGGGTGTGTTGATGGTGCTGTTGATGGTGCTGTTGATGGTGCTGTTGATGGGTGTGTTGATGGGTGTGTTGATGGGTGTGTTGATGGGTGTGTTGATGGGTGTGTTGATGGTGCTGTTGATGGTGCTGTTGATGGTGCTGTTGATGGGTGTGTTGATGGTGCTGTTGATGGGTGTGTTGATGGTGCTGTTGATGGTGCTGTTGATGGTGCTGTTGATGGTGCTGTTGATGGTGCTGTTGATGGTGCTGTTGATGGTGCTGTTGATGGGTGTGTTGATGGGTGTGTTGATGGGAGTGTTGATGGTGCTGTTGATGGGTGTGTTGATGGTGCTGTTGATGGGTGTGTTGATGGTGCTGTTGATGGTGCTGTTGATGGTGCTGTTGATGGGTGTGTTGATGGTGCTGTTGATGGTGCTGTTGATGGTGCTGTTGATGGGTGTGTTGATGGTGCTGTTGATGGTGCTGTTTATGGGTGTGTTGATGGGTGTGTTGATGGTGCTGTTGATGGGTGTGTTGATGGTGCTGTTGATGGTGCTGTTGATGGGTGTGTTGATGGGTGTGTTGATGGTGCTGTTGATGGGTGTGTTGATGGTGCTGTTGATGGGTGTGTTGATGGGTGTGTTGATGGGAGTGTTGATGGTGCTGTTGATGGGTGTGTTGATGGTGCTGTTGATGGTGCTGTTGATGGGTGTGTTGATGGTGCTGTTGATGGTGCTGTTGATGGTGCTGTTGATGGTGCTGTTGATGGTGCTGTTGATGGTGCTGTTGATGGTGCTGTTGATGGTGCTGTTGATGGTGCTGTTGATGGGTGTGTTGATGGTGCTGTTTATGAGTGTGTTGATGGGTGTGTTGATGGTGCTGTTGATGGGTGTGTTGATGGTGCTGTTGATGGTGCTGTTGATGGGTGTGTTGATGGGTGTGTTGATGGGTGTGTTGATGGTGCTGTTGATGGGTGTGTTGATGGGTGTGTTGATGGGTGTGTTGATGGTGCTGTTGATGGGTGTGTTGATGGTGCTGTTGATGGTGCTGTTTATGGGTGTGTTAATGGGTGTGTTGATGGGTGTGTTGATGGGTGTGTTGATGGTGCTGTTTATGGGTGTGTTGATGGGTGTGTTGATGGGTGTGTTGATGGTGCTGTTGATGGTGCTGTTGATGATGCTGTTGATGGGTGTGTTGATGGTGCTGTTGATGGTGCTGTTGATGATGCTGTTGATGGGTGTGTTGATGGTGCTGTTGATGGGTGTGTTGATGGTGCTGTTGATGGGTGTGTTGATGGGTGTGTTGATGGTGCTGTTGATGGGTGTGTTGATGGTGCTGTTGATGGTGCTGTTTATGGGTGTGTTGATGGGTGTGTTGATGGTGCTGTTGATGGGTGTGTTGATGGGTGTGTTGATGGTGCTGTTGATGGGTGTGTTGATGGGTGTGTTGATGGTGCTGTTGATGGGTGTGTTGATGGTGCTGTTGATGGTGCTGTTGATGGGTGTGTTGATGGGTGTGTTGATGGTGCTGTTGATGGGTGTGTTGATGGGTGTGTTGATGGGTGTGTTGATGGTGCTGTTGATGGTGCTGTTTATGGGTGTGTTAATGGGTGTGTTGATGGGTGTGTTGATGGGTGTGTTGATGGGTGTGTTGATGGTGCTGTTTATGGGTGTGTTAATGGGTGTGTTGATGGGTGTGTTGATGGTGCTGTTGATGGTGCTGTTGATGGGTGGGCTGATGGGTGTGTTGATGGGTGTGTTGATGGGTGTGTTGATGGTGCTGTTGATGGTGCTGTTTATGGGTGTGTTAATGGGTGTGTTGATGGGTGTGTTGATGGTGCTGTTGATGGTGCTGTTGATGGGTGTGCTGATGGGTGTGTTGATGGGTGTGTTGATGGGTGTGTTGATGGTGCTGTTGATGGTGCTGTTGATGGTGCTGTTGATGGGTGTGTTGATGGGTGTGCTGATGGGTGTGTTGATGGTGCTGTTGATGGGTGTGTTGATGGTGCTGTTGATGGTGCTGTTTATGGGTGTGTTGATGGGTGTGTTGATGGTGCTGTTGATGGGTGTGTTGATGGTGTGTTGATGGGTGTGTTGATGGGTGTGCTGATGGGTGTGTTGATGGGTGTGTTGATGGTGCTGTTGATGGTGCTGTTGATGGTGCTGTTTATGGGTGTGTTGATGGGTGTGTTGATGGGTGTGTTGATGGGTGTGTTGTTAAAATACTCAACATACTAAAAATATTGTTTGTGTAACTTTTTTTTTTCAGTTCAGAGCTTTCATTTGTTTAGGTCTCATATATTTGTGTGGGTTCATGCGTGTTTTATGTACATGTTCTCACAAGTATATGTCCGTGTTCCAGCAGATGTTCACGTGATTGTAAATACATTTTTAGATTGTCATGTTTTCATATGTAATCTCTCACTCACTAAAGCCCCTTCACCTGCGGACACCTCGTTACTACATGCTCTGAAAGCCAACCAAAATTGCCAGAATTATCCAGTGGAAATCTGGGAAATAATCAGTTTAGTGATATCGAACCGAAACAAAATTTTTTTAGAAACAAGACCATTAGAATGTGTTTTGTTTTTCATTTTTATCTATATTTCCTGTCTTTTTACATGCATAGTTTACGATAGCAATAGCTGCTCATCCTTGACAGTAATGGCCGGGCCTGCAGCCTAAGTGGTCAATAATTCCCAGCCAATACCTGAGGAATATTGGCCTGCCGTTATGATCGGAGTTTAAACGAAGTGATAACCCTACCAAACGGACGCAGCTGTTTAATGCCTTCATTGTGTTATTACGATTAATTTGCAGCGTCGTGAATATCAGATTAATAAATATCCTGGTAGCTTGCTGCGTTGCTACAGCGAGCTTATCTGACGCTTAACTCTTCGTCGGCACCTCTCTGTCACACACACACACACACACACACATACACACACACACACACACACACACACACACACACACACACACACACACACTGGGCCTCGTAGCCTGGTGGATAGAGCGCAGGACTCGTAATTCTGTGGCGCGGGTTCGATTCCCGCACGAGGCAGAAACAAATGGGCAAAGTTTCTTTCACCCTAAGTGCCCCTGTTACCTAGCAGTAAATAGGTACCTGGGAGTTAGTCAGCTGTCACGGGCTGCTTCCTGGGGTGTGTGTGTGTGGTGTGTGGGGAAAAAAAATGTAGTTAGTAAACAGTTGATTGACAGTTGAGAGGCGGGCCGAAAGAGCAAAGCTCAACCCCCGCAAAACACAACTAGTAAACACACACACACACACATACACACACACACACACATTGACAAAGTGGAAATAGATGAAATGTTCACACGTAATAAAAACAGAACGAGGGGACATGGGTGGAAGCTGGAAACTCAGATGAGTCACAGAGATGTTAGGAAGTTTTCTTTTAGCGTGAGAGTAGTGGAAAAATGGAATGCACTTGGGGAACAGGATGTGGAAGCAAACTCTATTAATACTTTTAAAATTAGGTATGATAGGGAAATGGGACAGGAGTCATTACTGTAAACAACAGATAGCTGGAAAGGCGGGATCCAAGAGTCAATGCTCGATCCTGCAAGCATAAATAGGTGAGCACACACACACACACAGCCAATACCTAAGGAATATTGGACTGCCGTTATGATCGCAGCTCCAGCCTGGAGGTCATACCTAGTTAAACACAAGTCCAAGTTAAAGACGATTTAGAGGTATGCCACCAGACTAGTCCTCGACCTGAGAGGTATGAGCTATTAGGAAAGGCTAAGGTGGCTAAACCTCACGTCCCTAGAAGACAGAAGCGTAAGGGGAGACATGATAACCATATACAAAATTATCAGGGAATTTGATAGGGTGCACAAAGACAAACTATTTAGCACTGTGTCCCCTTGTTCGGGTGGAACACGAACAAGGGGACACAGTTGGAAACATAGTACCCAAATGAGCCACAGACACATTAGAAAGAATTTCTTCAGTGTTCAGAGTTCTTAACAAACTGAATGCATTAAGCAGCGATGTGGTGGAGGCTGACTCCATGCACGGTTTCAAATGAAGATTTGATAGAGCCCAGTAGGTGCAGGAACCTGTACATCAATTGAGTGACAGTTGAGAGGCGGGACCAAAGAGTCAAAGCTCAACCCCCCCGCAAGCACAATTGGATATTTAGATTCACTTTGTATTGTGTTCTTGTCCTGTACTCGAGTTATCTTCTCCATGTATTAATAGCAGCTCTCCGCTATGTCCATGCTGGCTTTATTCTCAGAAATGACAAAGACTATTGCTTCACATCCTTCTCCAAGAAATAATTACACTGAATTACATGAGAGCGATTGGGGGTCTCTTCTTGCTGGCCGTCAATGTATATCTATAACAGATATTATCTGTTTGTCTCAGTACGTTCGAGGTTGACGGCCAGACTGTTGCAGTTAGCCTCGTGGAATATTCCTTAGTGAATTGTGTTTACATGACGAGTATTACAGAGTGGATGGAGTCGGCCCCTGTGCCCCTCTTGAAGAGAAACATGCCTCCGCACCCCTACACGAAGTCGCTGCATGAAGTGTGCTCCCTGTACGTGGGAGGAGAGACGAAGGCAGGAGAAGTGCGTGGGTGGAGAGACGAAGACAGGAGAAGTGCGTGGGAGGAGAGACGAAGACAGGAGAAGTGCGTGGGAGGAGAGACGAAGACAGGAGAAGTGCATGGGAGGAGAGACGAAGGCAGGAGAAGTGCGTGGGAGGAGAGACGAAGGCAGGAGAAGTGCGTGGGAGGAGAGACGAAGACAGGAGAAGTGCGTGGGAGGAGAGACGAAGACAGGAGAAGTGCGTGGGAGGAGAGACGAAGGCAGGAGAAGTGCGTGGGAGGAGAGACGAAGACAGGAGAAGTGCGTGGGAGGAGAGACGAAGGCAGGAGAAGTGCGTGGGAGGAGAGACGAAGACAGGAGAAGTGCGTGGGAGGAGAGACGAAGACAGGAGAAGTGCGTGGGAGGACAGACATACTGACGGCAGTTAATATTTATATAATGCAAATTATCATCTACATCCGGGTAAATAATAAAGCCATTATGTGCCACGCTATGTGACAGCTAACTACCGGTCGTTCAGCAAAGTTCATGTACCAGACTTTACTTACGTCGCTTTATTTATCACCACTGTATGTTTTAGCTGGTCAAATTAACAAGAACTATTATAACATAGCGTAACAGCACTCGTAACAAAGGTGTAACGTTTTCAAGAGTAAACTCCAGGTACACTCTCCTTGCACTACACTCACCAGCTGCAATGTCATCAACATCAACGCAGCCAACATCACTGACACCGCAGTCATCAATACATCTAAAACCAGCATTATCATCATCATCATCTTAACCACCATCAATGACACCATTCGTCAATACACACACCACCAACATTATCATCACCACCACCACAGCCACCATCAGTAACATCAATCATCACTACACTCACAATCACCATTACTATCAACGCCACCACAGTCACCATCACTGACACCACAGTCACCACTACAACACTCACCCCCAACATTATCACCAACTGTCATGATCATGGAGATATAACCTCCATACACATATCTTAAGGTAGCAACCTTCAGCATCACTGGAACACACAGCCTGGCCACATACCACTCAAGGTTCTAGGGGGAGTAAAAAGCTAGCAACAAATATTCCAGTTTACTGGCATTAAGAACCTTCCACAACAATAAGAACTAAAACCACTTTACTAATATAACACACTCTAATACTATATCCAGCTTCTCAACAACTGGGCATGATACATCAATCACAGCTCTGTAAACTGCATCAATCAACACTAGCTGACACCAGGAACTTTGCCTAGCGCAGTGGCCCACTATAGTGCCTCCTATATGCTGCTAATACCAACAAGTGGCCCACTATAGTGCCTCCTATATGCTGCTAATACCAACAAGTGGACCCACTATAGTGCCTCCTATATGCTGCTAATACCAACAAGTGGCCCACTATAGTGCCTCCTATATGCTGCTAATACCAACAAGTGGCCCACTATAGTGCCTCCTATATGCTGCTAATACCAACAAGTGGCCCACTATAGTGCCTCCTATATGCTGCTAATACCAACAAGTGGACCACTATAGTGCCTCCTATATGCTGCTAATACCAACAAGTGGACCACTATAGTGCCTCCTATATGCTGCTAATACCAACAAGTGGACCCACTATAGTGCCTCCTATATGCTGCTAATACCAACAAGTGGACCACTATAGTGCCTCCTATATGCTGCTAATACCAACAAGTGGACCACTATAGTGCCTCCTATATGCTGCTAATACCAACAAGTGGACCACTATAGTGCCTCCTATATGCTGCTAATACCAACAAGTGGACCCACTATAGTGCCTCCTATATGCTGCTAATACCAACAAGTGGACCACTATAGTGCCTCCTATATGCTGCTAATGCCAACAAGTGGACCACTATAGTGCCTCCTATATGCTGCTAATACCATCAAGGATGGTGGTGGTGTGTCAACCAATAACACATGAGGTAACAGGAATAATATCACATACAGCACCTTGGCATTTCACAAGTTCCTCAAAATATATCACCTCGCTAAGACACATAATAATCACCTACCACCTGGTATACATAATGACTACAGTAGAAAATGATCCATATAAATACACACAGTTACATGAGTAATATCTAACAGGCACAGTACCCCATTATAAGGTCACAAATCACCTTACCTTGAGGTTACCTTGAGGTGCTTCCGGGGCTTAGCGTCCCCGCGGCCCGGTCGTCGACCAGGCCTCCTGGTTGCCGGACTGATCAACCAGGCTGTTGGACGCGGCTGCTCGCAGCCTGACGTACGAGTCACAGCCTGGTTGATCAGGTATCCTTTGGAGGTGCTTATCCAGTTCTCTCTTGAACACTGTGAGGGGTCGGCCAGTTATGCCCCTTATGGGCATATCACGGACAAAGACCTAACACTTCCGCTCGCCTGAGAAGACCAAAGAACAGTGACGTCTTGAGGCACTTTTGCTGAGAGGCGACACTGATACCAACTCTAATAAGTCAACGGACCTTCAACTTTCAAATCTCGCTAACTCATTTACAATATAAACTCATTCACGAACTTCTAATTCGCTATACAACAACTTAAGAGTATAAGGCACAACCTTACATAATGATATTTAATAGTAATTCGATACATTAAAGAAATTATCATGAAATACAAAGTAAGTACACAAAGAAATCACATGGATACGAGATGGCAACACTGGAAGAGCCGGGTGAGGGGGGGGGGGGTTAGGGAGTATTTTTTTTTTATCTGTATTCAAGAAAATATAATATAAATCACATATACATAAGTTTTACAAGGCAATTATACATTACAATTTGTAGTGAACAAGTGTTTCAGTAGTACAGAACATGATCTTTAAAAAAAAAAACCTGAATGTTATACTTATTTACCTATAAACGATTTACAAAAATTGGAGAATAAATTTACATTAAAATACAGGGGAAAGCATTACATTTATATATATTTTATATAATTCTCAGTAAACAAATTTTCCATATCATCACCGAGCATGAGCCGTAAACCCCAGATGTTATACCTGATCCTGCCTCGCAAGAACTTCAATATTTTGTCTACTGAGTAACCTTCCTGCCTGCCTATCCACACACAAAAAATGTAATCAGAAAGTAACATAATTATTGTATTCCTAATTTTCTTGCATTTTATGTCAATATGAAACATTAAAAACGTCATTAACTCCACTCTAATACTTGGTCCACATAAAGCTTTAAGAGTGTCTCTAATCCAGTTTACAAGAACAACTTTCTGCTTACAGAAATAAAATATATGCATATTATTTTCAATTTCAGTACATTGGTCACACCTATTGTTGTCTTCAATGCCCAACATCAACAACCTATCATTAGTAGGGAGGGTCTCATGAATATAGCGATACAATAGCTCACGTTGTTTTGGGGCAATAAATTTAACATGAAGGTTTGCCCATATTACTTGCCAGCTAAAGAGTGGATATGCCTCCTCTACTCTAGGAACTATATTTGGCAGTATAACATCATACACTTGTTTACTGTTCATCATTAAAAAACCTTCAATATTACAAATCCGCCTGAGAACATCAATTGCACATGAATAAAAGTGCGGTGAAATAAAGGCAAGGTCAGTATACTCTGGCATATGTATCAAGGTCAGTATACTCTGGCATATGTATCAAATAGCTAACACGTAATTTACAATAGTAATGTCCTAGTGCATTTACACTATTCCTCTGCATTATCTCCTTTCTAAAGGTAACACATAAGATTGCCAATAACTAATGGTACACATTCAGTATTCCTATTCCACCGTTTTTCTTACCTTTACATAGGGTAGTTCGTTTAATTGGTTGGTATCTACCATACCATACATATCCAAAAATAGTTTTGTCAATCTCTATAGCACTTTTCTTGTCTATGGGAAAGCTGTGAGACAAATACTACACTTTAGACAAAATTTTGCAATTGATTATTACAGCCTTCTGAAACAGGGTCAATTTCCTATTTGACAACATATTCGTTGCAACTATTATATTCCCACATAGTACTTGCCAATTCGTAACCAATGTTGTTTCATATGTTTTACACCAGCAAATCCCAAGAGCTTTAATAGACTCCACTACCTTGAACCATGAACCTGTCCAGTTAACCTTATTACACCCACTGCCAAGCCCCATCATACACGTTTTGTTCTTGTTAATAACAGCACCTGTTGCTCCTTCAAAGTTGTCTAACTCATTCTGAACATTCACCACCGAGTCTTCTGTCGACACAAAAATAGTTGTATCGTCTGCATAACCAACAACAGGAAGTGTCATTGCATTAGGAAGACGAGGTGGAACAATAAAGTCATTGCTTTTTATTGCCAAGTACAGTGGCTCTTGAAATATAACATACACAATCATTGAAAGGGGACATCCCTGACGTACAGATCGTTCAACTGAAAAAGGTTTACTTAAGACTCCATTGATACAGACGCTGCTCCGACACTCTTTATAAAGCATACGGATCCAATCAATAAATTCTCGTGCCACTCCTACCCTATCCAATATTGCTAATACAACCTGAACATCAACACGGTCAAAGGCTTTCGACCAGTCGAGGTTTATCATGGAGGAAGGAACATTATTCTCAGACACATAATACACAACATCCCTAATTACATTATTACAATTGATTATAGATCTTCCAGGCACACCACAAAACTGTTCCTCTGATATAAGTTTATCCATTGCAATCCTAAGTCTATTTGCCAGCAGTTTCGATATTATTTTATAATCCTGGTTTAGTAAGGAAAGTGGCCTCCAGTTCGTTAGAATATGCAAATCACCCGTTTTAGGTATCATCTTAATAATCCCATGAGATTGTGACATGCTAAGCTTCCTATGCTGTATGCTATACTGCACCACTTGTACAAAGTCTTTACCAATGACATCCCATAGATAGAAATAAAATTCCGCCGGGAACCATACAGCCAGGTGACTTACCCTTCTTTAAACTCCTGACCACACTCCACACTTCCTGCTTATCTACATCTGCCAATAATGACGTGTTGTCATCCTGGGTTAAAACCCGTGTACATTTTCCAAGGAAATACTCCCGCATACCTTGGTCCACGTTCACTTTTTTGTACAATTTCTCAAATTCACCCCGAACATAATATACAATCCCATCCGTATTTGTCATATCCGTCCCATCACCTGCTTTAATACTAGTCACAAGTGCTGTACCCTTGTTATTCTTGACTTTACTTAACAAATAAGGAGAGAGTTTTTCACCATACATCCTATCATTAATCTGGAGGCGAATATTGACTCCTTCAGATATTTCATCCCTCAATTTGTTAATTCTGTCTTTTAAAATGGTAATTTCTTCATACTTGTCTAATCCCATATTGACCGTTACATAAAGTTGTTTTAGTCTGTGTTGGAATAAGTTTAACAGACCATATTTTTCAGCAGCCTTTCGTTTGGATACTTTCACAAAGAAACTTTTGCATGCAACTTTACACATGTCCCACCACTCCAACAGACATCTGAACTTATGTTTTTGCCCAACCAGATGTTCCCACAATACTTGAAAATTATCAATTACATCTCTACTCTGCAACAGACTGCAATTGAGCTTCCATGATCCTGTCCCCACTTTAACCTGATCGTCAATAACAAGCTTCACCACAACCATACAGTGATCTGAACAGCCGACCGGAACAGTACTGCAAGAACTAATTTTATCATGTAACGAGTGCATATATATTCTGTCAAGCCTAGAACCATAATTCTGGCGAACATATGTGTATTCATATACACCTCCGTTAATGCTATTTGCATCCTTAAGACCAATACATTTCAAAAGTGTAATTAAAGCAGGAGATACACATGCGTTCGACTGAATGCTACAATCTCTCACTGAAGTGACACAATTAAAGTCGCCACCAAAAATAACTTTACGTGTATCATTCCTGAAAAAATATAATAACTCGTTAGAGAACAAGTCCTCCCTCTCTTTCTTCCTGCGGGTGCCAGAGGGAGCATACACATTAAGTACAGGAATTATTGTGTCAAAAAAGGAAATCCTCGCATATAAAACATTACCATTATCATCCATTTCAGTATGAAGAACCTTGATGTGGGCTCGCTTAGCAACCAATATCATCGTACCACCTTTCAACAAGTTCGTTGGATTTATTAATATTTCAAAGTAATCAAGCAGCACATCAAGTTTCTTAACATCTTGTACATTGTGTTCTTGCACTAAAAGTACATCCAAATTATGATATTTAAACAATGATAACAGCTGCAACTGTTTATTTCTACAATTGAGCCCATTAATGTTCAAAGTAGCACAATTAAAATTAATTGGCTTCCCGAATGTAATTTTGAGAGAAACCAAAATTACTCTTAATCCATCATTATCTCACTTGACACTATCTTAGTGTCATCTTTCCCTTTTCGAAATCTAAGTTTAATATTTGCACTCGCGTCTCGATTCTGTTCATGTTCCACAAGATCCCATCATGCCTTATCACTGTTCTCTTTACCATGATCCTCACTCACCGGTTGTACTGTGCCCTCAACCACATATAAATGGATGGAGTGAGGAACGAGTCATTTCAAAGAGTCGGGGATTGTGAGTGAGAAAGGGCGGTGAAAAGACGTGAGGTAGAGGTGGTTTTGGATTCAGAAGGTAGTAAGTAAGTGTTTGTGAGTGAGGGGAGTGGAATGAGGAGAGGTAGTGAGGTGAGAGTGATGTGTGAGGAGGTGATTGTGAGTGAGAAAAAAATCCTCAAAAGTCACTTGATCTAGGACATCTTAATTAAAATATTTAAGCTTGATTGAAAGTTGAATACTTTGGGAGATTTTGGAATACATTTTGTATATGCAGACAGGGAAATGCACACGATAAATTATTATACATTTTGGGAATATAATTGCTCACATAAGTGGGAACAGAATATGAAAACTTTTGTACTTAAATTGTAAATAATAGTTTAGAGTCAACACGACTCTGTTAGTAGACTGAGTCACAATATATCTTTTCCAGGTCAATCCGTGATCGACTGCCTGTCTCCACCTGACAATGATGCTCTCCCAGTCGGAAATGTCCTTGATTGTAATTGGATGAAATGTCCACGAATCACATGGCTAGGTCAATTTCTCCACGTGGAGACAGTTCTGATTTTAAAATATATCCTCTATGTCAGCCAGCGACCTGTCGGGTCAAGTTAAAGCGGAGTCACAACTATGTCACTCTTGAGCCGGGAGTGTTATCCAGCACAGACAATAGAATATCTGCCGATCTTGGCCAATAATATTTTATTTCTATCAGCAGTTAATATATATTTTCAATGTTACATCGTCACTATAATTCTCATTATCAGAACTCTCGTTCTGATAATGGTAGAATTATAGTAGACGATGGTACTCCAGTAGCCATCCTCTACTGTAACTATTACACCGGCGATCTCCTAAAAGCGGCAGAAGGTCGTGAGACACAAAAACCATGCAACACTTGTTGAAATAATTGTGCCCAAGATATTCCTCAAGTCCTTGAACAGAATTGAGGAAGAGATAAAGTAGATGAAACTGAAAAAACAAGCAATAAAACACATCATAGATCATAAATAGTTTCTGTTCTTTCTTTCAAACACAAACACGTAAGAAATACGCAATAGCTTAAATATTTTCCAGAGAGGAAACATCTCAGAAAGTCTTAGATGAGTATTGGAACAAGGGAAAATCTTCCCGGTGGAGCCTCCGAGGTATTGAAGAGTGTGAGAGTCTAGCCTTGAGTGAAGAGCAAGGGATATTTTGTTGTTTAAGATTCGCTACCTGGAACAAGAAGTTCCAAGTAGCACGGGCTATGGTGAACCCGTAGAGCATGGGAGCCCACTGCTGGCACCATACTCTAAGACAATATATATATAATTGTAAATTGAATGAGAGAGTAAATTTTAAAATGAGAGGTGGAAGACGAAAATATTAGTAAGATTTTTTGAAGATAATGGATATTTTAGAATAGATTTCTTTGAAGATAATGGAAATATTAGAATCTTTGAAGATAATGGACTATTCATACTACAATCATATTTTTGACAATAAAATCTGTTTTGAAAAGAAAATCCTTAGTAGATACTTACATCCGTGTCAATTCTATTATCTTCCTTACTGGTAGTGGAGAAAGTTTGTTTGACAAGTTTTCAATTTGTCCTCCAAGAATACTCTTCCATACGGTACTAACATAGAGCATACCGCTGAGAACTTAAGCAAAATGAGCAAAACAAAATGAATTTTCTGTTACCCAAATAAAGTCATTAATTAATTACTAAACATCTAACAGAAAGAAAATAGATAAAGCTAAGGGCACCGGAGTTGATAAGATTCATTGTAATTATAATAAAGTTCATTATGGCCAACCAAGCAGCAGGTATCTAAATACTCGTATTACGGAACACAAGAGGTCTATTAGATATAACCAAGAGACCTCAGCATTATTTAAAGATGTGAGACCGATACAAAATTTTCATATAATTCTTGTTTGATGTGAGACCGATACAAAATTTTCATATAATTCTTGTTTAATTTATTCCCAACATTCGTACATTCAAGAATAATCATTAAAAACATGTGGTAAAGTTACGTAGAAGTTGATACAAGCATAAGTTTATGACGCTTAATTTGCTCACTGCTCACGCTTCGTGTGTATATGTTCTCACACATTGTGTGAGTGTACAGTGCACTTCATGACACATTGTGTGAGTGTACAGTGCACTTCATGACACATTGTGTGAGTGTACAGTGCACTTCATGACACATTGTGTGAGTGTACAGTGCACTTCATGACACATTGTGTGAGTGTACAGTGCACTTCATGACACATTGTGTGAGTGTTGTTACGTACCCTTATAAGATACGTAAGTAAATATATTAATATGTACATTTATAATTATATGTAAATTACAAGCATGTATATTGTTATACTTATATGTTCTATGCAAATGCACATTCATGTTACAGTGTTGGCGTTAGGCCCAGCGTATCGTGGGAATGATGGTTTTATTTCTTTGTGTGATCAGTTTTCCCACGGGAACTAATGATTTATATGTGATCATAAGTGGGTAACAGAGGTGAATAATAATTGAGTGAACTGTATCTGGCAAATTGTCGTGGGATCGTCCGTTGCTGGGGTGTGCATGCCATTATTTCTTTCTGTATGCATATTTTAATTACTATGTAAAGAAATAATTACTTTAATTTGTGTATATCAATGTGTACTAATTATTCATTAAGTTAGTTTAAGATTACTCTTGTCACAATGTATTGCTCCATTGTTGAAATAATAAATATTGTAACTTTGGCAATTTATTCGCGGGGCAAGGCAATCTGTTTTTTGACTCGCATTTTGTTGTTCAGTAGCTGAGCAGGAACCAGGGAGATAACATCTTGGAGTTAAGTCATTCTTTTTGTTCTGTCATAGCCATACATATATTATTATTGATTTAATGTCTGGAAGATACAGTGATATTTTTAATGTGATATATTGTGACTATATAATCATCTGTTTGCTTTTGAGATTTATTTAATATAATTTTATATATATATACTTATTGTCTTTATTCTTCAATCCTATGAAGATTCTATTTTTGTGCTCATTACTTATTAAGGGGTTATACTGGTGATTTCGCTATTGAGAACAGCAGTTGTGTCGTATCCCTAGACTTATTAAAGTTTGGCTGCTGTAGGATCACGAGCCGTAACGTACGATAGGTAACAAAGAGTTATGGGGGCCTGTGCCGGGAAATATTGTCCCACTTTAACTTAACTATGCTAATCTAACCTTGCCTTCCTAGGTACCAGTGTGTCAAGTGTCTGTGTGTTTCTTAAGAACTATTCCATGTGCCAAGCAAGCCTTCCTGTGTGTCAAGTAACAACGTTTCACGATTTTGAGGTAAGTCATCCTATATATTTTGTTTGTGCAGTGAGGCCAAGCGAATTTTCAGTGTGGTGACAATTTTACAGTGAAGTGTAGTGCAGTGCCATTGTGTTAATTATTTTTGTGAATCAAGTGCCAAGTGTTAGTAACGATGGAGGAGAAAGTTGCAGCGTTGGTGGCTCAACCAGACTTTGAAGGGATTCAGAACCTTAAAAAGACTGAGTTAATACAAATGGCAAATCAGTTGGATTTGACCGCCAGCAATAGAATGGTTAAAGCCCAAATATTGAAAGTCATTGTGACGCATTTTGTTGAGAATGGGGAGTTAGAGGAAGAAATTCTAGAGGAGTTAAGAGAGGAGTCGAGTGATCAGATGACGTTAAAGCGTCTTGAGTTAGAAGCGCAAATAGCCAATGCTAAGCTTGAAGCTCAAAAAGAACAGAGAATATTAGAACTTGAAGCTCAGCAGAGGGAACTTGAGACTAGGCGTTTAGAAATTGCGGCACAAAACCAGAGAGGTTTAATTGAGTTGCAACTTGAAGCCACAAAGAAGCAACAAGCCGAGGAACAAACTAGGCAATTAGAAATTCAACAACAAATGGCTGACACTAACTTCAGGCTTGAATCACAGCGTATGGCAGCTGGACATGGAAATACTAGTAATGTTTCAACAAATAGTGATAATAATCCCATCAGGACGCATAAGTATATAGAGTTGCCCAAGTTCAATGAGGAAGATCCTGAGGTTTTCTTTGCACATTTTTATAAAATTGCCATCAGTATGAACTGGCCAAGGGATCAGTGGGTAGCCATTATGCAGTCTCAATTTAAGGGGCGTAGTCAGGAGGTTTTCACAACCCTACCTGACGCTCATAGTTTTGATTATGACTTTGTAAAGAAAAGCATCCTCAATGCATACCAGTTAAATCCAGAGGCACACAGGCAAAAGTTCAGGAACCTAAGGAGAATCAGGGATCAGACAATAGCAGATTTTACTCGTCAGAAGACGAATCTTTGCAACAGATGGTTAAAGTCACTTGCAGTCACTGATTTTGATGCTCTAAAGAATCTTCTTATAATGGAAGAAGTATTGTCATGTCTTCCAGACCAGTTGTCTACTTTTATGGCAGAACAAAAGAATGTAACAGATATTGATGAGCTGTCAAAGCTCGCGGATGAGCATGAGTTGCTAAGGCCCCGTTTACGGCCACTTCACCTAAGTCTAGTCGTAGAGTAAATTTCAATGCTCACCGTACTCCTTATCAGTATAAGTCTCCTCCTGGTGCGACAGTTACTCCCGTGAACTCTTCTCTTACTAACCCTAAGATGGTTACTCCATTGCCAGGATCATCTAAGCCTAGTAATGCTAATTCTAAACCGGCAGTTGGTGCTACCAGTGTGTCCACTGTCAAACATTGCACCCATTGTAAGAGAAGGGGGCATGTGATTTCTTCATGTTTTAGTTTGCATCCTGAACTCCGACCAACTGGTCTTATTATGAGTAAAGGAGTGCAACCTATTAATTCTTCATGTATTACAGTCAGTCCCAATTGGATGGCTGAATTCAAACCCTATATTTCCACAGGTACCTTATTATGTACTAATGGTAGACATAAGACTGTTCAATTACTCCGTGATACTGGAGCTTCACAGTCTCTTATTACCCAGAAGGTACTTGATGATGTTGACACCCGAGATCTGGGTGAAGTTGTGCTTCTCCAGGGTATTGCCGGAAGTGTGCAACCAGTGTCCTTATTGCAAGTTAACCTTGATTCTAAATATACTTCAGGATGGTGTAATGTTGGTGTAAGTAAACAACTGCCCATTCCTGGGGTAGACATTATTCTAGGTAATGATTTTGGCAACCAAATGGTTGTAGGGCCCAAGTGTCCCATCATGTTAACTAAACCCCATAATGTATTAGCTCAACCGGAAGCAGATGATGATATTATTTACCCTGCTTGTGTTGTTACTAGATCAATGGGAAAAACAGGTGAGAGTAATCCTGTCTTCACTGAGGTTGCTGTTCCCAAGACCAGGACCCCTTCAGTAAAGGAGTGGGAGGTGGATCTTGAGGATTCTTTTATGACTCGACTGGATGATGAGAGTGAGGCCGTAGTAGAAGCCCCGCCGAACCTAAATCACAAGGAAAGTGAAGGTGAGGAGGCTGAACTATCTGTACCTTGCCCGCTTGTCTCCAGTGCGCCAGTTGTCGAGAGTGAGGCCGAAGTAGCTATGACTCCATTTTATTCTGATCAATCGGGAAAAGAGATCAAGCTACTAGGTTCTTGCCCGCTCGCTGCTGAGTCTGAGTCATTGCCCTTAAGTGTTGTACAGACTACTGATCCTAGTTTAAGTAAGTGTATTTCTGAGGCTCCTGATAATATTGATGCATTGGAGGAAGGGACGGGTTTCTTCTTCAAGGATCGACTTCTGATGAGAAGGTGGAGACCCAAGGGAACTCCCTCTTCAGAGGATTGTGAGATTAGAACCCAACTCGTTGTCCCCAATGATTATCGTAGGCAGGTCCTGCAGGCTGCACATGATGACCCCATGGGAGGTCATCAAGGTATCACGAATATGTACCATAAGATAAGTAAATATTTTTTCTGGCCAAAGTTAAAGAAAGACGTGGTCAGATACTGTCATAACTGTATACCCTGTCAAATTGTTGGTAAACCAAATCAATCTGTACCTAGAGCACCCTTGCAACCTATTGTAGTTCCTGATGAACCATTTACTCATGTTGTAATTGATTGTGTGGGTCCTTTACCTAAGACTAAATCGGGTAACATGTTTTTGTTCACTCTCATGTGTATGACTACTAGATTTCCTGAAGCTTATGCTCTACGGAATACCAAGGCTCATAATCTCATCAAGTGTCTTGAAAGATTCTTTTCGTTGTTTGGAATGCCTAGAGTTATTCAGAGTGATAATGGGGGAAATTTTGTTTCTAAAGTTTTCAGAACTTTTTGCGAATCCCGAGGGATTCGGCACAAATTATCCAGTCCATATCATCCACAAAGCCAAGGTGGACTTGAACGTTTCCACCAGACTTTGAAACAAATGCTGAAGACAACCGGAGAAACTCATCCACGTAATTGGGATGAGAATCTCCCCTTTGTGTTGTTTGCTGCTAGAGAAGGGCTACAAGAGTCATTGGGCTGTTCACCCTTTGAACTAGTGTTTGGTCACCAAGTAAGAGGTCCTCTTAAAATGCTACAAGAAAAGTTGTTGGGAGATGTCTCTGTTCATCAGAGCGGATTGTACTTGAGTGAGGTCAAGGCTAAGTTGTGTCGGGCTCGTGAGTTGGCGAAAGAACATCTGGGAAGGACTCAACAAGCCATGAAAGTACGATATGACAAGAAGTTCAAAGCTAAGCTAAGGTCGTTTGATGTCGGAGATTTGGTGTTGGTGTTGAAACCTCGTGTGGGGACTTCCATGTCCCATAAGTTCGCAGGACCCTACCAAGTGGTAGACAAGGTGGGAGACCTAACTTATAAACTAATTAACCCTAATCTTTCAGAACCCCAAATGACTGTGCACATTAACAGATTAAAAGCTTATGTTGGACCTGGTGTAGTAGCTTGTTTTAGTCGGGAAGAGTTACCACCTGAGGATAATTGTAGTGAGGGACATGTTGTTAATATCCCCCTTCTCAGTTCCAGTTCCAATGGCAGGGAGATGCTATGTCATTTACAGGAGGAACAACGTGATGAGTTCCAGGTTCTGCTGGACAACCATACATCTCTGTTTGGGGAGGTTCCTACCCAGACCCCCCTCATCACACACGACATTCAGCTCCTGGACAGCACCCCCATTCGACAACATCCGTACCGAGTGAATCCCGAAAAGAGGAAAATTATACGAGCAGAAGTGGAATATCTGCTCCAGCATGATTTCATTCGGCCAAGTCAAAGTACTTGGAGCTCTCCGTGTTTGTTAGTGCCAAAACCAGATGGAACCTGGAGATTGTGCGTGGATTACAGGAAATTGAACAAGAACACTACAGTGGACGTTTTTCCTTTACCCTTGTTGGAAGAATGTATAGAGTCCATAGGTCATGCCGAATATGTAAGTAAGCTTGATTTGTCAAAAGGGTATTATCAAATTCCATTAACAGAGTATGCTAGAGAGGTTACTGCTTTTGTTACACCTGATGGTGCGTATGAATTTAATGTCATGCCATTCGGTTTGAGAAATGCACCTGCTACTTTTCAAAGATTCATGAATTTCTTACTCAAGGATGTGCCAGATTGTAGGGCCTACCTTGATGACATTGTTTTGTACAGTAAGAATTGGGCAGATCATCTCTTAGGCCTTAAGAACTTGTTTACAGTGTTGGAAAACGCAAAGTTAACCATAAATATGAATAAGTGTAGTTGGGCAAAAGGTACGATAACTTATCTTGGCCACGAGGTGGGACAAGGTAAGATTATCCCCTTACAAGATAAGATTCAAGCCATTGTGGACTACCCAGTGTTGACCAATAAGAAAGGAGTCCAACGGTTTATTGGTATGTGTGCATACTATAGGCGTTATTGTAGAAATTTTTCAACAGTAGCTGCTCCTTTGACAAACTTGTTACGCAAGCAAGTAAAGTTTCAGTGGACACAAGATTGTCAGAATGCTTTTCAGAACCTAAAGGGCATATTGTCCACCTCACCTATTCTTGCTAGTCCCCAATTTGATAAACCATTTATATTACACATTGATGCGTCAGATGTTGGAATAGGTGCTGTGCTTATTCAAGTTGGTTTAGACCAGATTGAGCATCCTGTGTATTACTATTCTAGGAAATTTAATGCAGCTCAGAGAAATTATTCCGTGGTAGAAAAGGAGGCGTTGGGTCTTATATTGTCAATCAAGAAGTTTGAGATTTACTTATCAGGAAATAAAGTGTTAGTATTTACAGACCACAACCCCCTTATCTTTATAAATATGATGAAAGTCAAGAACCAACGAATTCTGCGCTGGTCATTGTTTTTGCAGGAATTTAATGTAGAAATCAAACATATTCCAGGCAGACAAAATGTTATTGCTGATGCTTTGTCAAGAAGTTTTGATGTACCATAAATGAAATGTTTCTTTTTACTTAACATTTTTACTTCTGAAAAAATGCCATTGATCTTCAATCCATTGCATTTTTTTTCTTGGAGGTGGAAGTGTTACGTACCCTTATAAGATACGTAAGTAAATATATTAATATGTACATTTATAATTATATGTAAATTACAAGCATGTATATTGTTATACTTATATGTTCTATGCAAATGCACATTCATGTTACAGTGTTGGCGTTAGGCCCAGCGTATCGTGGGAATGATGGTTTTATTTCTTTGTGTGATCAGTTTTCCCACGGGAACTAATGATTTATATGTGATCATAAGTGGGTAACAGAGGTGAATAATAATTGAGTGAACTGTATCTGGCAAATTGTCGTGGGATCGTCCGTTGCTGGGGTGTGCATGCCATTATTTCTTTCTGTATGCATATTTTAATTACTATGTAAAGAAATAATTACTTTAATTTGTGTATATCAATGTGTACTAATTATTCATTAAGTTAGTTTAAGATTACTCTTGTCACAATGTATTGCTCCATTGTTGAAATAATAAATATTGTAACTTTGGCAATTTATTCGCGGGGCAAGGCAATCTGTTTTTTGACTCGCATTTTGTTGTTCAGTAGCTGAGCAGGAACCAGGGAGATAACATCTTGGAGTTAAGTCATTCTTTTTGTTCTGTCATAGCCATACATATATTATTATTGATTTAATGTCTGGAAGATACAGTGATATTTTTAATGTGATATATTGTGACTATATAATCATCTGTTTGCTTTTGAGATTTATTTAATATAATTTTATATATATATACTTATTGTCTTTATTCTTCAATCCTATGAAGATTCTATTTTTGTGCTCATTACTTATTAAGGGGTTATACTGGTGATTTCGCTATTGAGAACAGCAGTTGTGTCGTATCCCTAGACTTATTAAAGTTTGGCTGCTGTAGGATCACGAGCCGTAACGTACGATAGGTAACAAGTGTACAGTGCACTTCATGACACATTGTGTGAGTGTACAGTGCACTTCATGACACATTGTGTGAGTGTACAGTGCACTTCATGACATTGTGTGAGTGTACAGTGCACTTCATGACACATTGTGTGAGTGTACAGTGCACTTCATGACACATTGTGTGAGTGTACAGTGCACTTCATGACACATTGTGTGAGTGTACAGTGCACTTCATGACACATTGTGTGAGTGTACAGTGCACTTCATGACACTGTTTAGAGTGAGCAAGATTGTTCTCTCTGGGGCCGAACATACACAACGTCCTGCTGGTCTTTGTCATATTAACAAGGCTGATGTTCTAGTCCTTCGTAATTTTACTTCTTTCTTATGAATTATGCTGATTCATGTTACATTATTTTTTTGTCCTCTGTGAAATGTCCCGGAGCCCTTCACAAGCTGTCTGTTCTCAGTCATTATACGTTCTTATATTTTTGTTCTGTCTCCTTATCCCGTCCAAAATCTTTCTCTTTATCTGATAAATATCTCATCATCCGCCAGCTCCCAGCCCTCATCCGTCAGCGGCCTCATGGATATATAATCATTTTTAATTTGTAAAAGAAAAATTCCATTTCCTACTCTTTCTTGTTTTACTTTGTGTATATCCTATTTCCACTCTTTCTTCTGCAATATTTTACACATATTCGCATTTTGGCTTACTCTCCCATATGATCATCTCATTATTATTTTCATTGTGCATTTCCCACCCTCTCCTTTCAGTTCTCCAGACAGTGTTCATTCCTGCCCCGAAGCCCCATTTTCTATGTCTCAAACAGGCAATATCTCAAGTAATCAATAAATTTGGATCTTGCCTTGTTGAGATCGGTGGGCCAGACGCAGTGAAACTTGATCCCTTGATGATATTTTGGAGCTCGCCCTCTGAGTGCGTCTCCAGTTTCCCGCTTCAAGAGGGACCCCGAGGGAGACGATAACCTGAGCCAGAACCTCCTTCCACACCTTTCTGTCTCGCTCGCAAGAAATTATTGTGGATGTTGTTAGTTTGTCTTAATGGGGTCCCCATTGTGGGTCTTGTTTGCTCAGTCATTTATGTCGTAAATTGAGTCGTTTACCGTACGGATGGATGAGGTGAGTCCCAGTATATACTGTAGATATGTCGACGACATATTCGTATGTGTTGGTGACGAGAACACAGTGAAGAGGCTTCGTGGGACGCTTCAAGAAGTCTCCGGATTAAAGGGGTCACTGTAGAGGAATGTGAGGGAGGAACAATACCATTCAGTGATGTTCTAGTGGATTCTTCCTCAATATACACCCTCCATATTTCCTGCACACACCTCCTCAGTCACGTCACACACACACACACGCACGCACACACACACACACACACACACACACACACACACACACACACACACACACACACACACGCACACACACACACACACACACACACACACACACCTTCCCCGTCTCCCTCCATCACTGTAACCATTATTAATTCAAATTCCAGCAGCCAAAGTCTGTCATCTGGTCATTTGTTTGTGGAGCCTATCGCGAACTCCCAATGACACTCAAGATTCAGTTACTAATAAGCCTTAAAATTTGAATGAGACAAGCCCCAAGCGTCTGGTTTCCTATATCTAAATATAGATATAGGAAGAGATATAGTAGTAGTAGACATCCTTCAGTCTCGGGAGACTATGGAGTTGCGCCCTAGTTGTCAATCCTGGTGCAGCGTCTGGTGTGACTGATGAGGCCAATCCGAGAGTGGCAGTCCTTCCCACACCGAGCACAAACGAAGTCCAATTCTGGTCTGTCTTCCTGGCTACCGGCTATGATTCTCTGTCTCTTTGCCTACGATTGCCTCTTTGAACAGACTGCCCCCAGGCTGAACGGTCTGTGGCCAGTGTTTCCCACGTAGCAAGATCGACGTCCATGGCTTTCAGGTCCCTCTTGCATACGTCTTTGTACCGTAGCTGGGGCTTGCCTGTTGGACGCTTTCCCTGCATCAGCTCTCCATACCGGAGATCCTTGGGGATCCTGCCGTCGCCCATTTGCACAACGTGCCCGAGCCAGCGCATTCGTCTCTGCTTCAGCATTGTGTACATGCTGGTGATTCTAGCTCTGAGGTGATGTCCAAGATGTGCCGGAGGCCGCGTTGTTTGTCACCTCGTCCTGCTTGGTGACAAACTTATACATGGACGCGCGAACATATTGAAATACATATTCAAAATCTAAATATCTTGTCTTGTGTGCAAGATATAAGCAGAAAAACTAGTATTTCCCATATATCAGTTCTTTAAGTGCAAACGTTTTGAAACGTCTTTTCTTAATATTCATTAATATTTTTCATTTCATAAGAACAGTTCGTACTTTTATATTTATTATATTTCGTTTAACAAATATTATAATGGGTTTAGAAATTTAAATAATTCATCATTTCATTTCATATATTATAAATAATTCATATATTACTTATTATTGAAATGAATATTATATATATACATTTCTGTGTTTTTGTCAAAAAAATCACCGATGTGTAAATAATTTTAACTTTGAAGAAAAAAATAGGATGTAACTTAAACAGAGGTTTGTCTCATTGCAAGTGGTTCAGGGAAAGAGGCTGCCTCATTGGCTACAAGGTCATCGCCTTTTGATCAAATTAAAACGTGTATTATTTTTTTGTCGCTGCAAGTCTTTTTGTTAACAAAGGACAAATAGCTTCTCATCTCCTCTTTCTTCAGCATTTTCTGTCTCTCATTCTCTATTTTCTTTCCTTCCTTTTTGTTAGCAGAGACTGAGTTCTCTGCGGTAATCTTCCGACTTGTCTTGTCCACCAAGCTCTTGATGGTGGTGGTGGCCCGGGTAATGGTTGACTTGGTCACCCATATTTCGCGAGATACGGGAACACGACAACCCATCAGCGCGGGGTTTATGGGAAGTCTCAGGTGGGCCGGGGCCAGCTAATACCAGTTTTACCTCCTCCAACGTCGCAG
>NC_091198.1:6239781-6329781 GCF_040958095.1 Procambarus clarkii | reverse complement strand
TGTTGACTAGGACCTGCCATACCCTACAGAGTTCTTCATCGACTTGCTTCCATCCTGAGCTGTGGCTGAGAGCACGGTCGATGTAAGCGTTGACAACACTCCTCTTGTACCTGTCTGGGCAGTCACTCTTGGCATTGAGACACATTCCTATGTTGGTTTCCTTAGTGTAGACTGCAGTGTGGAAGCCTCCGCTCTTTTCCGTGACTGTTACATCCAGAGAGGGCAGCTTCCCATTATTCTCCATCTCGTAAGTGAAACTCAACACAGAATTCCGCTCAAATGCCTCCTTCAGCTGCTGCAGACATCTGACATCAGGTACCTGTGTAAAAATGTCGTCAACATACCTGCAGTATATGGCGAGTTTCAAGTCCATGTCAACTAAGACCCTCTGCTCGATGGTACCCATGTAGAAGTTCACAAACAGGACACCTAGGGGAGAACCCATGGCGACCCCATCTACTTGCTTATACATGTGCCCATGTAAAACCTAACGCCCTTCTGAAAGCAGGGTGTTAGGTTTTGTTTATCTTTCAATAAAGTTTTTTATTTTCACGATCTTATTAATTAATGGAATCTTTTTTAATATTTAAGCCTCCATATACAAGAATTAATTTACCTAGAAATTTCTTTTTCTCCGTCTTCTTTCTCTACCCATATATATTTTTGTTGAGCATCTTCTACTTCACCATCCTCTTATTCTTCTTCCAAGTTTACGTCTCATACTTCATCTGTCTCGTCACAACCATCTCCTACGATATCACCATCTATTTCGTGATCACCAATGACTTCTTTTTCTTTTATATTATATAGATTATATTACCACGAAAAACAGGGCATAAATTCTCAGAGGCGCCAATTTCACGCAGTAAATATAAAATTTTCCTTTGAAAAGTCCAGTGCCATAAAACATTTTACCCTGACGAGGAAATATTGGTATAATAATAGTAATAATAATGACCTGAGTGTCATATGAGCAGTATTATTGGACACGTTTGAGCTGCCTCGGTGGGAAAAATTATTAGTAAATGTTTGTTGTTTTAAATTTAGCTACTCAGAACGAAATGCATATGTAGCACCGGCTATAGTGATCCCGTAAGACTAGTAAAATATTGTAAACGTTATATATTCCCCCCCCCCGTCTCTCCCTCTCTCTCTCTCTCTCTCTCTCTCTCTCTCTCTCTCTCTCTCTCTCTCTCTCTCTCTCTCTCTCTCTCTCTCTCTCTCTCTCTCTGCCAGCAGTGGCTACTCCAACATACATAATAATTATAATAATTTATGTTTATTTAAGAAGAGATTATGCACTACAAGAGGAACCATTCAAGTAACATGAAATATTCAAGGTAGACGATTATTAAAATGTGCAACTCAACACTAAAGTGACAGTTATTGGAAGGTATACAAGTGTTTGAAGCGAAACATCCTGTCAATAGTCATTACTTCAGGAATACAACACTTGCTGACTTGAGAAAAAACAATTGGAGAACTGAGGTGACTCGAACCAGCGACCAGGGTACTCCCAGCTGCGCATCTTAATCTTGTACCACGACATGATATAAGTTATACAACCTGGGATTCCACGGAATCCACAGGAAATCTCGAGGCTTCCTGTGGGGCTCACTATACCACGCTGGAGCAGGTTAAGAACGGTGATATAATGACTGGGAACGGCACAAGACATTTAGATTCTTTCATCTTTTTTTTATCTTTATTTAAGAAAATACAATATAAATTACATAGGTACTTGCTATCATCAGCTGTTGCATCACCACTCACCATCTCCATCACCACCGAACTACTCACACAGTCTGCATCACCACAACTCACCATCCCCAGCACCACTACACTACTCTCACCACCTGTAGCTTCACCACACACCATCCAGCATTACCAACAGCACTATACCCACCATCCTGCTCCACCAGCCCCAACAACATGACCGTCTACACCACCTCCACCAGCCCCAACAACATGACCGTCTACACCACCTCCACCAGCCCCAACAACACGACCGTCCACACCACCTCCACCAGCCCCAACAACACGACCGTCCACACCACCTCCACCAGCCCCAACAACACGACCGTCCACACCACCTCCACCAGCCCCAACAACACGACCGTCCACACCACCTCCACCAGCCCCAACAACACGACCGTCCACACCACCTCCACCAGCCCCAACAACACGACCGTCCACACCACCTCCACCAGCCCCAACAACACGACCGTCCACACCACCTCCACCAGCCCCAACAACACGACCGTCCACACCACCTCCACCAGCCCCAACAACACGACCGTCCACACCACCTCCACCAGCCCCAACAACACGACCGTCCACACCACCTCCACCAGCCCCAACAACACGACCGTCCACACTACCTCTACCAGCCCCAACAACACGACCGTCCACGCCACCTCCACCAGCCCCAACAACACGACCGTCCACGCCACCTCCACCAGCCCCAACAACACGACCGTCCACACCACCTCCACCAGCCCCAACAACACGACCGTCCACACCACCTCCACCAGCCCCAACAACACGACCGTCCACACCACCTCCACCAGCCCCAACAACCATGCCCGCACCACCAACCAAATTATTCCATCGACACCACCCATGTTTCTTACCACCCACAACAAGAATGTTACAACGAAAACTAACCTTCTTCTTTTCATTCCTCTAACGAAAACCATACTTTTCCCAGACGGCAACCTCTCGCCCCCATCGACCCCCACTCCCACCATCCCCCCATAGCCTTCCACTGCCCCCGTCTAACGACCTTGTTTCCATGGAATTACTTCCGGAATGAGGGTGGGAATGTTGAACCAATTCTCCCTTGTATAAGAATGCTGTGACCGGAGCAGCAATACGCATAGGAATCTTGTATGTATCGTCTGATGCTCCAACCTCACCAGGTGGTGGTGGAGCTGTGATACAAGGAAGGACAGAGAGAGAGAGAGGAAGAGAGAGAGAGAGGAAGAGAGAGAGGAAGAGAGAGAGAGAGAGAGAGAGAGAGAGAGAGAGAGGAAGAGAGAGAGAGAGAGAGAGAGAGAGAGAGAGAGAGAGAGAGAGAGAGAGAGAGAGAGAGAGAGAGAGAGAGAGAGAGAGAGAGGAAGAGAGAGAGGAAGAGAGAGAGAGAGAGAGAGAGAGAGAGAGAGAGAGAGAGAGAGAGAGAGAGAGAGAGAGAGAGAGAGAGAGAGAGAGAGAGGAAGAGAGAGAGAGGAAGAGAGAGAGAGCGAGTGTGCTTCTACTTACCTATTAGTGTCTGCGGGGAAGTGTGGTTCCCTTATGCCTCGCCTTCTAACCTTGTACCTGTTGCGTGTTAATTTACCTAGTCTGATTTTCAAATTTTTTGTTGAATCGGGAGTTAAATTTGTGAATGGAGGTGGCTTCCTCCTCACCTCACCTACACTAACACCAGACGACAGCCAGAAAATGACTTTCATCTACAGAACAGTAGGCGCTCAGAATGTTCACTCTGTACCTATTACAGGGATATCACTCCATGAGCGATCATCACTTCCTTGCCTCTCTATTTCTGTTTTCATATTTTCTTGAGACAACTAGTAAACTTCCCAAATGTTAGCTCGAATATAGTTCTCAAATGATTAAATTTGACACTGTACTCCATATCAACAATAGCTAACATTACTATACGTGTTCACCAATAATATAACTTTAAAATATTGCTAGTTATTATATTTGACGACCAGTTAATATATCTGAGGCAGGAACAAGGGCATATCCTCGCCCTTGTCTAGGGGGAATATATATTATCCGCATGAGGGAGGGTCCATGTGGATCCTCCCCAGACACATGATAGTGATTATAAAACACTCTCACCTCTGCTTGCCCACACGCTTCCGTCAACATTAGCCTCCCTTCCAAGCTCGCTCTCTCCAGCCCTCTCTCTCCATCAACCACCATCCATCATTCAGTTGTTAATCAATCACCCGAAAAAAATTAATTCCTCATTGGGTTGGTTTATTATCCAGCTCCATATGACCACATCTTCGCGCTCTCCTTCTCTTCCACCTTTCCTCTCCCTCTCACTTCCTCCATCCTTCCATCTCCCTTCTCGATTGTAAAATTTCCCTGTCACAGTTAACAAGCGATCATCCAAAACCTTTCCTTCCAAGATTAACCACTTCTGACTGTAACTCCTTCACTCTCACCCCCCCTTCCCTCTCGTTACTTAGAGCACAACCTTCCCTCTCACCCTTCCTTCCCTCTCGTTACTTAGAGCACAACCTTCACTCTCACCCCTCCTTCCCTCTCGTTACTTAGAGCACAACCTTCCCTCTCACCCCACCTTCCCTCTCGTTACTTAGAGCACAACCTTCACTCTCACCCCTCCTTCCCTCTCGTTACTTAGAGCACAACCTTCTCTCTCACCCCACCTTCCCTCTCGTTACTTGTATCCATTTCAATTCGTTACTTGCCGTTTGGAACGTTCTTTCTTCCACTTCTCGTTCTTTATTTTCAACCCTCTAACTATTTTTTTCTAACCCTCTCTTTTTTTAATTTCTTTACTCTCTTCCACGACACCTACTTCCATTCTTTCCTCTTCCATTTGCAGTCTTCATATTATATTCTTTGTAAATTCAGCCAAAGACTTCCGCTTCATCATTCAATTCCTCATCGATCATACTTACCATTTCCTAGATCCCCTCCACACCCCACACTCCCACCAGGGGTACCATCCCTACCACTACCTGGACCCCCCCCCACACTCCCACCAGGGGTACCATCCATACCACTACCTGGACCCCCCCCCTCCACCAGGGGTACCATCCATACCACTACCTGGACCCCCCCACACCCCACACTCCCACCAGGGGTACCATCCATACCACTACCTGGACCCCCCCACACCCCACACTCCCACCAGGGGTACCATCCATACCACTACCTGGACCCCCCCACACCCCACACTCCCACCAGGGGTACCATCCATACCACTACCTGGAACCCCCCCCCCTCCACCAGGGGTACCATCCATACCACTACCTGGACCCCCCCCCTCCACCAGGGGTACCATCCATACCACTACCTGGACCCCCCCCCTCCACACCCCACACTCCCACCAGGGGTACCATCCCTACCACTACCTGGACCCCCCCCCTCCACCAGGGGTACCATCCATACCACTACCTGGACCCCCCCCCTCCACACCCCACACTCCCACCAGGGGTACCATCCCTACCACTACCTGGACCCCCCCCTCCACCAGGGGTACCATCCATACCACTACCTGGACCCCCCCCCCTCCACCAGGGGTACCATCCATACCACTACCTGGACCCCCCCTCCACACCCCACACTCCCACCAGGGGTACCATCCATACCACTACCTGGACCCCCCCTCCACACCCCACACTCCCACCAGGGGTACCATCCATACCACTACCTGGCCCCCCCCCTCCACACCCCACACTCCCACCAGGGGTACCATCCCTACCACTACCAATAGCTCAGTTCACGTTATGGGCTTCGTCCTATATCGTGTCCACTTAAAGTCCTGAAAACAAGTTGTCTATTTCATGATGTCGTTCCGAGGAATGTGAAATTTATAAAGGTTTCTCTCGTTCTTCCTCAGTGACACTCTAGACATACCAGAATTTCAGCGACACAGGGGCCTCGTAGCCTGGTGGATAGCGCGCAGGACTCGTAATTCTGTGGCGCAAGTTCGATTCCCGCACGAGGCAGAAACAAATGGGCAAAGTTTCTTTCACCCTAAGTGCCCCTGTTACCTAGCAGTAAATAGGTACCTGGGAGTTAGTCGGCTGTCACGGTCTGCTTCCTGGGGTGTGTGTGTGGTGTGGGAAAAAAAAATAGTAAGTTAGTTAGTAAACAGTTGATTGACAGTTGAGAGGCGGGCCGAAAGAGCAAAGCTCAACCCCCGCAAAAACACACAACTAGTAAACTTCTTTACTTGAATTTAGTCCTCTACTGCTCAAATTCATTTCATAAGTCCAGTTAACGAGATGTAAATTGATCCTCTCTTACTATTTCCACAAGGCGATAATACTTCAGCTTCATTTTTGTCCGGTGACCCAATCTTATTGTAATGGTCAACGACGTACCGAAACGTCGTCGCTTCTCCGTCTTCTGATGTATTGTCTGGACATCAGTCTTTCATGCTGTTTTATTAAGCACAACGGGCACTTAATTTATACCTAAAGTCGTCTTATTATTTACAAATTATCCATGTTTGCGTTTGTCTCAAACAGTTTATCGTTTTATCAAGGAGGTTTTGGTTTCGATGGGTAGATCTTCTTAAAGCCTTTCAGACTGAAATTGTATATATGCTGCCCTAATTGCAGCACAGCGCTCGTTCCCCAGAGACTCCTACATAAACAATCAGATTCTGTAATCACAGAGCCTAGTGATGCGTGATATTGCGCCGTTCTTCCCTAGGGACATGAAATAAGGTTTCCAATCAAATATCTTTTCATTGTGTAGAGTGATGAACATGACAGAGTGAGAGCAAAATTAAAATATTTCGTTAGGCAACAAATGCCAAAAATCAAATACTTTTGCTACCAAGTGTTGATTCATGTCTTCATCAAGGGAAAAAAATCAAGGTGACCATTAATATATAACACTGTATCGCTTCTTAATTGCCGCTGAGAGCGATAACATGTAAGAGAGTCTTGATTTAAGAGCCGCTGTCTTAAACGAGAGATGTAAACTATAGAGATGAATTAAATAATGTCACGTACGTACTGACCACAAATGTATTTGACAATAACACGAGAGAGGAAAGCATTTACATCAATAAAAGCAAGGCTTTCATTCTAGGGTGCTTGCGCGCGAGGGTCGCGGTAATCAGACGACGTCTGGGAATTTTTCAAGGAAAGTTGACTTTGAAAGATAATGGAAGTATAAGGAAGGAAACTATCACGAGCAAACGCCAAGCTATTACGAACGGAAGTATAAGATGAGCGTTGTTTATGGCAGCTTACCAAAAGCTTGTTTAGTATTTAATGAGTCAGTAGGCGAGGTAGCGGCCAGTTCCGCCATAGTATTGGAAAGGGCAACAGAAGAAATAAATTTAATAAATACCGTCATTACTTTCCGAGGCTCTGATACTCATCCTCTTGCCTTTTGCATTGCTAAAGCTATCTTAACTTAGCTCTTCTTCTTTCCTGATAATAAAAGTGTTAAATTTTTCTCAAGTTTATATTTGAGAAAATTCCTATTTTGGATGAACAGCATGTTAAAACTGATGAATGCGTCTTTGGGGCTGACCAATGGATGGAATGGACTTGGTTTGACAAATCAAGTCGCTATCGTGTGATGCCAGATGCCAGATAACATAGCCATCAGCAGCCTCTCAAAGATGACCCACACCCATTACGAAGGCAAATATTCACTTTTTTTTATTTATTTTTCACTTATTTCATTGAAAACAATAAATCTATAATTAAGATTTTTTTTTTTTACTCATAGGCGGGTAGGACCATTTTTCCATAGCCGCTGTTTAAGGGGTTAAAACCCACTCGTCGGAAAATTAAACACGAGAGCATTTTGGCATTTTCTGTATTTCTTTGTTTTGTGAATACTACATGATTCGTGATTTTTGGTCTTGCATTGATATCAAAAGCCTTTCATCGACTTCTCTCCCACTCTTCCCATCGTTAGAGTCTATTGTTTTGAGAATCGGTTTTGCCGTGATGGAGATTGTCAAAATTGTATCTTGTTTGTTTCATAATCCAAGAGGCTCTTGTATGGCAGATAAAAGTTGTCATATTCTTCTCCAGCTTGGGGGAATTATTCAACATTTTAGTTCCCGATGAAGTAAACTTCCGCGTCCAGCTATCGTCGGGTGTCCTACTTCCCCGTCCCTCCATACCTGTCTCTCTCTCTCTCTCTCTCTCTCTCTCTCTCTCTCTCTCTCTCTCTCTCTCTCTCTCTCTCTCTCTCTCTCTCTCTCTCTCTCTCTCTCTCTCTCTCCCTCTCTCCCTCTCTCTCTCTCTCTCTCTCTCTCTCTCTCTCTCTCTCTCTCTCTCTCTCTCTCTCTCTCTCTCTCTCTCTCTCTCTCTCTCTCTCTCTCTCTGTCTCTCTCTCTCTCTCTCTCTCTCTCTCTCTCTCTCTCTCTCTCTCTCTCTCTCTCTCTCTCTCTCTCTCTCTCTCTCTCTCTCTCTCTCTCTCTCTCTTCATCGCTCACTTTCTGCCTCTGGTTCTATCTACAGTTATATGTTGGTTCACGCTGCAGATTTACAGTAATTGTAGTTATACAAATACTTGCGGATATAAATTTATCTTTTGCTTCCACTTGGAGCCATCTTCCAAATGTAGAAGTTGAAGGAATAGCGGCGAGGGGATGGTATTGACATAGTGAGAGGTTGGTATTGACATAGTGAGAGGTTGGTATTGACATAGTGAGAGGTTGGTATTGACATAGTGAGAGGCTGGTATTGACATAGTGAGAGGTTGGTATTGACATAGTGAGAGGTTGGTATTGACATAGTGAGAGGTTGGTATTGACATAGTGAGAGGTTGGTATTGACATAGTGAGAGGTTGGTATTGACATAGTGAGAGGTTGGTATTGACATAGTGAGAGGCTGGTATTGACATAGTGAGAGGTTGGTATTGACATAGTGAGAGGTTGGTATTGACATAGTGAGAGGTTGGTATTGACATAGTGAGAGGTTGGTATTGACATAGTGAGAGGTTGGTATTGACGTAGTGAGAGGTTGGTATTGACATAGTGAAGGATCGGTATTGACAAGATGAGGAGTCGGTATATAGATGTATAACCAGTGTGATGCCACAGACCTTCTAGACCCAAGTAGTAGGCAAGTCTGTGTTACCCTCTTGTCTGTCTTGTCAGCTAAATAACAGTTTTACTTTCACATCTAGAAGTCGGAAGGAAAAGCTGAGGGATAGGAGATGTTGAGGAAGTGGTCAAGAGGTATAGGAAAGGGTTATATGACTCTTCTCAATGGATCACACGATGCTAAAAGTAACAAAATGTCTTTTTGTGAGGGGTAAGTGGAGAGAAAGGCTGAGAGAGATCAGTGAATAATGAGCAAGGCCTATATTTGCTAACAGTAGTAAGATATTTCCAACGTATAGAACATTACTCTTCGAATTCCGAAAAAGATACACTAAACCAAATCTGAGATCATAGAATAAAGGATTTACATTCTTTAAGATAGTTCCGATAATATATTAATTGGTAAACGCAGATTTAAATCTGGTCTCTAGGTAAGTGTTTTTCAGAATATTTTGCATTTCTTTGCTAACATGATAGCTTGTAATACCCAATTAAAAAACATTTTATGTAATGAATCTCAAAACCATATAAAAATTGTTTGTAAAAGCATTTTATATTTCTAACTAATTTAATGTTATTGTGTTTATAATAAACGGTTGTAATGAATAGTTTGCAAATACGTTTAAAATAATACCGAAAAGCGGCGTGATATTCTACTCGCGACAGATGAATACTAAATTTGACATTTTCCGCAAAAAGAAAAAGTCAAGAAAAAGAGAGAGGAGCGAAACAGAGACGTTGCCAGCGTCTCTGGGATGGCCTGGGAGTCTCTAGGTGCAGAGGACGGTGTGTACTGCTCCCAAAAGACTAAAGTTTTAAAGAGAGGAGACTTCCTGAAGGAGGATTAGAGCTGGGGCCGAGACTAAGGGGAGCGTAGCAGGCTCCGAGGCAAGATTGGAGCCGCACCAAAGGATCTCGGGTAAATAAATTAGACTTGAGGGTTTATCAGAGGAACCAGTGGATTAAAAATATATTTTTTAAGTAAATACTAATACTTCATATTAGAGATACGATAATTTAACAAAGTTTCAGTCCATTTTGTGCCACTGCACGTCTTTAATATGTGCAATACTGTTTAATTAATTTCAGCTCCATTATTGTGTTCGTTTAATGAAGATATTGACAAGATGTCTTTGTTGTTGTGGGTGTAAACAATCGGGTGCTTTTGGAGTAATATTATATCCAATTAGATTATTGCTGCCGTATTACAATATTTATAATATTATTTTTTGTTTCGAGCTCATTGGAAAGCTGATACTCAGTATTCTCATTATAAGCTAATACACACTATGAATTTTAGATATGGGACAGAAATTAAGGGCCTTCAAATTTTGATTCATTACTTTTGTACACACAGAAATTGATGCATCACGCAATTGTGATTTCTGTGTCTAATGAAGTAAGGGCGAAGAGGAAGAACAGCCTATTGACATAGCTCGAGTGCATGGGGGAGAGTTGTGTAAAACCCTGGTTTGTGTCTCGGAGAGGCTGCAGGATCCAGTAAGTTCAGTAGAACTTCGGTTTCAAGTCCTTTTGACTATGTCGTAGCTCAGTAGATTAAGGCAGCGTCTGGGATGCTCTCGGACGCAGGTTCGAATCCTCGTCACGGCCCTTGTGGATTTGTTCATTACTTTTGTTTCCAGAACAAATTTCAGTGAATAGAATTTAGAAATAAACGCAAATCTATGACGACATCTCGGCTTGTTCTATTCAAGAATTATGAATCTGCACAACAGACCACAAAAGGAAGGTGGTGGTAGTGGTAGGACAAAAGAACGTGGAAACAGAATTAAAGGGGACCAAAAATTTCCTCTAATGCGTTGTGTGCGCCTTTCTTCAGACGGACCTAAGGGTCCCCTTCTTCCAGCCAGAAGTGGTACTCCCTTGCCCTATTATTATCTCTTTCTTTAAAAATGAAAAAATACGATATATATATATATATATATATATATATATATATATATATATATATATATATATATATGTATATATATATATATATATATATATATATATATATATATATATATATATATATATATATATATATATTATAGGGGTACCACCTCTCTGGTGCAATTGTAGGGACCCACAGCCTCGAAGAAAAAATAAAGAGTATTTTATACACCAGCTGCTCCAACACCACACTCTCACCATCACCACTCTCACCACACTCCAACACCACACTCTCACCATCACCACTCTCACCACACTCCAACACCACACTCTCACCATCACCACTCTCACCACACTCCAACACCACACTCTCACCATCACCACTCTCACCATACTCCAACACCACACTCTCACCATACTCCAACACCACACTCTCACCATCACCACTCTCACCACACTCCAACACCACACTCTCACCATCACCACTCTCACCATACTCCAACACCACACTCTCACCATACTCCAACACCACACTCTCACCATCACCACTCTCACCACACTCCAACACCACACTCTCACCATCACCACTCTCACCACACTCCAACACCACACTCTCACCATCACCACTCTCACCACACTCCAACACCACACTCTCACCATCACCACTCTCACCACACTCCAACACCACACTCTCAACACTCACCATCACCAGCTGCTCCTACACCACAAGAAGATAGGAGAGGAGGATCGAGAGGAAGAAGGGAGGAGAGAGAAACGGAGAGGCAGAGGGGAGGAGAGGCAGAGTGGAAGAGAGGCAGAGAGGAGAAGAGGCAGAGGGGAGGAGAGGCAGAGGGGAGGAGAGGGAGAGACCAGGCGAGGGATACTGTTAATTACAGTAGTCCTGAGGGATGCGCAGTATTGTATTGCCAGCTTTGTCTCTCCCTGCCTCTCTCTCTCCGATGGTTTATCAAGTTATTTTTTAATCACTGGCATAGTATCGTGTTCCCGGAGCAGCGCGTCCCCCTCTGGTCCGGCCTTGTACTGTGCGTGAGCTATACAAGAGATGTGTAATGGGATGCCAGTAATTAGTGCCTCCTTGCAGATATGATTGTCACGTGTCCGGAGGGCAAGGTGATGGAGCTCTTACTCTGTAAATTATTCGATTGTATGGCGGACTTGTTAAAGAAGATTTAATTATATATATATATATATATATATATATATATATATATATATATATATATATATATATATATATATATATATATATAATATGCAAACTTTATTTACACACACTCGTGCCATCGAGTGGAATAAGTCTCCCAGGACCTTGTGAGATCATAGAGTAAAATATATATAAATATATTTGATGTTGCATTTTCATGACGTATGAAGTTTAATTATTCAATCTAAAGTAATAAAACCTTTTTAAATCTGATACGAAGATCTTTGTGTTTGCAAAGAATAAGACAATACCGAGGCTGAAAATTAATACCCAACACAGCCACACATAAAAAGAGGAAAGTGACCGCGTTTTGATCTATCGTAGACCCTTATCAGGTCGTGTATGGGACGTGAGTTGGGGTGAAGTAAAAGATGAAAGCCGAGCTAACATAAGAACACAAGGACACAAGAAAAGAGGAAAATTTAAGGTCAAATGGCAGTTAAACAGAATAAGGGAAAAACATAAAGGAAATTCTAAATAGAGAACAGGGTGATAAGAACAGAGAATAAAGAAGGTGAGCACAGAGGCAAATGCTAACTCAGATCATCATCAGATCACGAATGCCTAGATTTGAACATTTATTGTGCTGAGAAATACATGAGTCAAGCATGAATATGGTTCATATCGACCATGTTGTGGATGAGAGCCGATTCAAGAAGACGGCATCTGTGAAAAGTAGCGGCAGGAAAGATTATTTTGGAAGAAGACAAACTATAGAGTTTGTATTAGGACTGAATAGAGCATTGTTAGTGTTCGCAAGTTTATCACTACTTATGTGTTCTTTATATCCTTCAGCAAGAGTGGTGGAGAGGTTAAGAGGAACAGGATATAGGGTAAACAAAGCACCATTGAAAGCAGCATTAGCAGCGTGAACCAGATTACTTCAAAGTTTGTTGTTTGTCGAAATACGAGTTTATATTAAGGGGGTGAAGGAAAATGGTGATATTTGTAAATTCAGATATGAGGAGAAGGCACAGAACAGGGTTTCTAGTGCTGGAAACAGGGTTAGGAAGGAATAAAAAAAAAATTCAGTCTGAAAATAAACAAATTGATAAAATGTAAGAGAATTCCAAAGCGACGGAATGAATTGTTAAGTCGATAAATTTCCTAATTAAGAAACTGAGGATCACTGATGCGTAGAGCCTGGAGGAAGAGTGAAGCTATGGATATATTGAATAGAAATTAATGTACATACTACTGTGCTTAGACTTACGGTATACAGAGAAGCCAGTCACATTAATCTTTGTGCAATCAACAGAATTCGAGTCCTGAAGACGGAATAGTCATTGTCTATTGAAAATCCTCGAACGAAGGGCCGGATCATATGGTAAACATGGTCAGTTGGAGGACCAACGCGGTTATTGTATTTGTTGGCGGCAAGATTTATTTGTGATAAGGTCGACGGAAAGTCATGTGCTTGCTCCCTTGGGACAGTGAATGAAGTATAACACTGTCGACAACCTGGTTTCTGTTGATTCTTTTTCCATAAACTAGTCACCTGGAGTTAAAGGAGAAAACGAAGTGAATTCCCGACGATGTTGCTGCACTGGAATTCAAAACTAGGAAGTGTAAGATGATGAAAATGGAGTTAAGAAACTTAAGACCAGCAATAAGATACACAATGAGTGGCAACGACCTTTTTATAACATCTAGCCTGTTTATATAACTCAAGGTCTTACCCCTAGAGGCAACAGAAATAACATAACGTAGGCATTATACTTTAAACTGAGGAACATTAGGATAGCTTTTAGAAATCTCAGTAAGGAGACATTCACCGCACTCTGTGACATATGTGAGACCAGCGATGAATATGCAGCCCGGTCGTAAAACTCCCATTCACACACACACACAAAATTCAGCTTGAAAATTTAGGAAAATTTGCATTAAGACCCGTCACAGAGTTTCGTGGGATTGGGAACAATGATAGACTGAAAGAGCTGGGAAATAGAATGAATTGGAATGCAGGAGTCACTGCATTAAACAATAAGTGTCTGGAAAGGCATGGTCCAAGAGCTGAAGCTCGAGTTTGAATAGAAACATATGATGCACAGACACATTTTCCTAGCACAAACCAGTAGAGCACTGATTAGCGAGTTGGTTGAAAATGTAGTCGGTGCGGAAGGCAGATACACTTAGTAAGTCTAACACTTTGCCTAGAGACACGAATTAATAAAATCACGACTGGCAGGTTCACCAATCAGGACTCTCCGTCCTCGATTACCTGGTCACCGAGCCCCAAAGGTGAGGATCCTAGACTATAATGTCTTTTGCAGGAACCAGTTTCACGTCTGCTGGTCCGGAGTGAGGTCTGAGTGGGGGACACTCTCACAGATAATACCTGCTTCATGCTAAAGAATTTTTCAATCTGGGTCGTTGATCGTCAGAAAAAGAAAATAGAAATCGATTCTCCAAAAAATAAAACACGAAAATATTGCTACATTTTGTCTGATGTTTGTTATTCAGTCTTCATCCATTATTTAGTCTTCTTGAATATTGTATTAATTTATTCTGCATGTTTTTTAGTTCATGCTAAACATGAACTGATTCCAAAACCCATTGCCGACCATATTAAATAACTTGTAGCTGTCTATGCTAGTAAAAGTTAGAACGTAATTCAGAAATCTAAGTAAGGAGGCATTTAAGGAGCTTTACACTCCCTACGTGAGACCAGTCTTAGAGTATGCAGCCCAATCCTGGAGCCCCCACCTGAAGAAACACACAAGGACACGGGAAAAGGTTCAGAAGTTTGCGACGAGACTTGTCCCAGAGTTACGAGGGATGGGTTATGAAGAGTGACTGAAGGAACTGAATCTGACAACACTAGAAAACAGGAGGGAGCAGGGGATATCATAGAAATATATTAAATACTAAGGACTAACAGAACAAGGAAACATGGGTGGAAACTGGAAAGTCAGATGAGTTATAATGTTAAGAAGTTTTCTTCTAGCGTTTGAATAGCGGGGAAATGGAATGAACTTAAGCAGCTAGCTGTGGAAGCACACTATTCATAATTTTAAAACTAGATATGATAGGGAAATAGAACAGCAATCATTGCTTTAAACAAACGGGCGGGTAGAAAGGCGGGATCCCAGAGCAAATGCTCGATCTTGCAGGCACAAATATATGAGTACACACACACACACACATGAGAAACATGATCACAACCTACAAAATCCTAAGGGGAATCGACCGGGTAAACAAGGATAAGCTATTCAACACTGGTGGTACGCGAACAAGGGGACACAGGTGGAAACTGAGTACCCACATGAGCCACAGGGATATTAGAAGGAACTTTTTCAGTGTCAGAGTAGTTAACGGATGGAATGCATTAGGCAGTGATGTGGTGGAGGCTGACTCCATACACAGTTTCAAATGTAGATATGATAGAGCCCAGTAGGCTCAGGAACCTGTACACCAGTTGATTGACAGTTGAGAGGCGGGACCAAAGAGCCAGAGCTCAACCCCCGCAAGCACAAATAGGTGAGTACACACACAAATAATCCTTGTGTTTATCTGACGCCTAATTTACGGGCCGTTTTTGTAAAAACTTGCACCAGAGGGCGACAAAGCCTTTGTCATTTAGTGAAAGAGCCGTTCATTACACCGGGTAATTATGTTAGAAAGAAGGTAATTAAATATAACGTGTCGTTCATTACGGTATATGAGGAGGAAACCCGGACACGATTCAAATATTTACGGCCAATTATTCGGGTGTTGGTCGTTATTCCCGGGTGTTTGTTCTACTTAGCAGCTTAATATGTGATGCAGAGTGTGTTTGTCTGCGTGTGGGAGTGGGTGCACACATTTGTGTATTGAGGGGGGGGGCGGAGAGTGCAGCCACGAGAATTAGTGGATGCGTGCGGGTGGTTAGAGTGTGTGGGTGTGCGTACGTGTGAGAGTGCATGTGTGTGTGTTTGTGTGTGTGTGTGTGTGTGTGTGTGTGTGTGTGTGTGTGTGTGTGTGTGTGTGTGTGTGTGTGTGTATGTGTGTGTGTGTGTGTGTGTGTTTGCTATATTTTATACGGATTTTTGTTATCTTTATTTAGGGAGTCTCGTCGTGGACGTGGTGGTGAACAGACGTGTTTCTGTTTCTCTCTGCTACTGGCGTCTGTTGGGTACACGTGATGGAGCAATAATGTGTGATCTGGTGGCTATATATATCTGTCCATCTGTCTATTTCTCTACCTTTATCTGTATGTGTCTTTCTTTCTTTGTCTTTCTATTTTAAAATGTTTGAGTTTTGTTAATATGTCTAATTTGTATCTCTCTGAATCTCTGCCTATCACTGTCTCATTTATTTTTCTCCCTCTGGCTAAATTCCTCTCTGTATTTAACAAAAAATTATTATGTTTATCTTTCACTTTCTCCCATTTCAGCTAAGAGCTTCAATATCTCTGCATCCCTCTTTCTACCATTCTCTCTATCCCCCATCCCTCTCCATCATTATTCTCCCTCCCCTTCCCTCTCTCCATCATTTCCTCCCTCCCCATCCCTCTCCATTTCTCGTGCTCGCTACACCCTGTGTGAAAGCTTCCAGATAAAGGTGATATCCTGCCCTCAGGGACCTGCGACACCAGCATATAATGACTGAGGGCCAAGATAAGAGGCCCGCAGGGTGCCACTCTACTTAAGGATGATGTTCGCCAAGACTGCCGTCCCCCACAGCAGCAATATTTATACAACCAAACTAGTACCACCCACAGCAGTGACATTACCACAAGTGCAACCCACAACAGCTGCATTTCGACAAATACCAACCACAGCTGTTACATTTTTTCTGAAGTTGCATTTAGAGGCTGGTTCAGAACCTGACACCTGTACAGTTCCCTTTGTTTCCACAGCATTACGAAAAGAGTATAATTACCATGGTGTTTTGAGGCAAACATTGTGTCTTGGACTGGAAACTAATCTCTGGATATTCTCTCATTTGAACATTTTTACATTTCTCAAAACTTATTTTCTTGAATATCAATTAAAATTAATGAATATTGTAATTTTGTGTATAGGTTAGGGGATTTGACTCTGATGGTAAATTTTAGTATCTGTTGTATGTAAGTGAAGCATTTAGAGAGGTGATATTCGAACACAGGAAGTGAGCAAAGCAACTATTCGAAAGAAGTTATTCAGGAGGAGGTAGAAGATAATGAGTTATGAGTCGTGCAGACAGTACTCACAACAAATACAAAATGCTTGTTAATGCTCTTCATAGTACTTTATAATTTTAACGTTGCGGACCATAACGTATAAAATAATAATTATTAGTTGAGAGAACTGGATGTTTATATACCTCCAGAAGACAGTGACTCATAAGACGGAGCGCGAGCAGATGTTCTGGTCAGAAATGTATCCTGGGAAGCACTTCAAGGTAACATCAAGGTAGGGGCAGAAGGTAGGGAGGGGGAGAAGGAAGGTAGTAAGTCACTTGAGGCTGACCAGAAGATCTCGTGTAAACCCAACCATTCATCGTCTTCCAATTTGGATTCTTCCTCTCTTTGCTCACTTTATCTCTCCTGTTCCTCCTCTCTCAGTGCTCTCACCCTTTCTCAGTGCTCTCACTCTTCTCAGTGCTCTCCCCATCTCTCAGTGCTCTCACCCTCTCTCAATGCTCTCACCCTCTCTCAGTGCTCTCACTCTCTCTCAGTGCTCTCACCCTTTCTCAATGCTCTCACCCTTTCTCAATGCTCTCACCCTTTCTCAGTGCTCTCACCCTTTCTCAGTGCTCTCACCCTCTCTCAGTGCTCTCACCCTTTCTCAGTGTTCTCACCCTCTCTCAGTGCTCTCACCCTCTCTCAATGCTCTCACCCTCTCTCAGTGCTCTCACCCTCTCTCAATGCTCTCACCCTTTGTCAGTGCTCTCACCCTCTCTCAATGCTCTCACCCTCTCTCAGTGCTCTCACCCTCTCTCAGTGCTCTCACCCTTTCTCAGTGCTCTCACCCTCTCTCAGTGCTCTCACTCTTCTCAGTGCTCTCACCCTTTCTCAGTGCTCTCACTCTTCTCAGTGCTCTCCCCATCTCTCAGTGCTCTCACCCTCTCTCAATGCTCTCACCCTCTCTCAGTGCTCTCACTCTCTCTCAGTGCTCTCACCCTTTCTCAATGCTCTCACCCTTTCTCAGTGCTCTCACCCTTTCTCAGTGCTCTCACCCTCTCTCAGTGCTCTCACCCTTTCTCAGTGTTCTCACCCTCTCTCAGTGCTCTCACCCTCTCTCAATGCTCTCACCCTCTCTCAGTGCTCTCACCCTCTCTCAATGCTCTCACCCTTTGTCAGTGCTCTCACCCTCTCTCAATGCTCTCACCCTCTCTCAGTGCTCTCACCCTCTCTCAGTGCTCTCACCCTTTCTCAGTGCTCTCACCCTCTCTCAGTGCTCTCACTCTTCTCAGTGCTCTCACCCTTTCTCAGTGCTCTCACTCTTCTCAGTGCTCTCCCCATCTCTCAGTGCTCTCACCCTCTCTCAATGCTCTCACCCTCTCTCAGTGCTCTCACTCTCTCTCAGTGCTCTCACCCTTTCTCAGTGCTCTCACCCTCTCTCAGTGCTCTCACCTTCTCTCAGTGCTCTCACCCTCTCTCAGTGCTCTCACCCTCTCTCAGTGCTCTCACCCTTTCTCAGTGCTCTCACCCTCTCTCAGTGCTCTCACCCTCTCTCAGTGCTCTCACTCTCTCTCAGTGCTCTCACCCTCTCTCAGTGTTCTCTCCCTTTCTCAGTGCTCTCACCCTCTCTCAGTGCTCTCACCCTTTCTCAGTGCTCTCACCCTCTCTCAGTGCCCTCACCCTTTCTCAGTGCTCTCACCCTCTCTCAGTGCTCTCACCCTCTCTCAGTGCTCTCACCCTCTCTCAGTGCTCTCACCCTCTCTCAGTGCTCTCACCCTTTCTCATTGCTCTCACCCTTTCTCATTGCTCTCACCCTCTCTCAGTGCTCTCACCCTCTCTCAGTGCTCTCACCCTCTTTCAGTGCTCTCACCCTCTCTCAGTGCTCTCACCCTCTCTCAGTGCTCTCATCCTCTCTCAGTGCTCTCACCCTCTCTCAGTGCTCTCATCCTCTCTCAGTGCTCTCACCCTCTCTCAGTGCTCTCTCCCTCTCTCAGTACTCTCACCCTCTCTCAGTGCTCTCACCCTCTCTCAGTGCTCTCACCCTCTCTCAGTGCTCTCACCCTCTCTCAGTGCTCTCACCCTCTCTCAGTGCTCTCACCCTCTCTCAGTGCTCTCACCCTCTCTCAGTGCTCTCACCCTCTCTCAGTGCTCTCACCCTCTCTCAGTGCTCTCACCCTCTCTCAGTGCTCTCACCCTCTCTCAGTGCTCTCACCCTCTCTCAGTGCTCTCATCCTCTCTCAGTGCTCTCATCCTCTCTCAGTGCTCTCACCCTCTCTCAGTGCTCTCACCCTCTCTCAGTGCTCTCACCCTCTCTCAGTGCTCTCACCCTCTCTCAGTGCTCTCACCCTCTCTCAGTGCTCTCCCCCTCTCTCAGTGCTCTCAGTGCTCTCACCCTCTCTCAGTGCTCTCACCCTCTCTCAGTGCTCTCCCTCTCTGCTCTCCCTGCTCTTCCAGGCTTCAGAAGACTTGTGCCCGGGATATGTATCGTTCCTGGTTCACAATAAGAACCTTCCGAGCCGTATCGAGCCTACGAGCCTAGTTCCCGTAAGAGTGATAACTCTTCCATTCGAAAGCGGATAAACGGCTCTATCAGCAAAAGTGGGAGAGAGATGTGTTCGCTAGAAGGAAGGGACGGAGGGTAGGGGAGGGTGGATTGCGAAGGGAAGCGAGGGAAGGAGGGTAGCTTAGGGAGGGGAAGGATGAATAGAGGGAGGGATTGAGGGAGGGGGCAGTGGGGGTGAGGTAGGAGGGAGGGAAGGGATGTATTGTTGAAAGAGAGATTTACAGCCTTCCTGTTCAGCTGATACTTCTCTCTCTCTCTCTCTGTCTCTCTGTCTCTCTGTCTCTCTGTCTCTCTGTCTCTCTCTCTCTCTCTCTCTCTCTCTCTCTCTCTCTCTCTCTCTCTCTCTCTCTCTCTCTCTCTCTCTCTCTCTCTCTCTCTCTCTCTCTCTCTCTCTCTCTCTCTCTCTCTCTCTCTCTCTCTCTCTCTCTCTCTCTCTCTCTCTCTGTCTCTCTCTGTCTCTCTCTGTCTCTCTCTGTCTCTCTCTCTCTCTCTCTCTCTCTCTCTCTCTCTCTCTCTCTCTCTCTCTCTCTCTCTCTCTCTCTCTCTCTCTCTCTCTCTCTCTCTCTCTCTCTCTTCTCAGCAACATTGCCAGCAACGACAGGTGTTTGGTCCGCCTGTATCACTCACGTCTTGAACGATACCTTCCGAAGAGCTTAATGATCTCAACGATGATCCGGTATCCTTTTATTTCTTTCAAACGAGTGGTGTAACGTTGACCTTGAACTTCTTCTATCCACAAAGCCGTGCCTGGGGCCAGGCTTGACTTGTGATAACTTGGTCCAAGAAGCTGACATATTCACTACAACCCGGTTGGTCTGGCACTTTCTTGCAGTCACTTGGCTGTTTCTCGAAGAAGTCCACCTTTGTTCCGCCAATATATCTTATACTAGCTGGGAGGGTGTTGAATAGCCGTGGTCATCTGATGCTTACATTAGTGTTCTCTGTTTGTACCTTTGGAACTAGATTTAATTTTTTTGTTTATTGGTGATATTAATTTCACTTGTTGCAAGGTCATTGTAAAGGTGAATCAGTTTTACATGACCTGATTGGACTCGTATCGTGCTGATAGTGGTGGAGGACGCGAGAAGCGTACTCACAAGGTTATGCAGGCTGTAATTTGGTTTAATGATAAAGAACTAAGTGAATACTTAAGGTGAAGAGAGGGTGAAGAGAGATAGGTAACAGGGGAGATAGTGGGGGAGGGGGGAGATGAGAAGAGAAGTACTGATTGGGAAAGGGAGATGAGAGAGGGGGTGCGAGTGGGAGAGAGTGGGGGGGGGGGGTAGGGAATGTTGCAGAGAGACCCGGGTGGTACCTGATACCACCCCCCCCCCCTCCTATTTTATATATATATATAATTCTAATTTATATTTCATATATAAAGGAGTTTGTTTCGGTATCCATAATATATATAACAAACTTGAATGAGCTGGCCGGATTTCAGCAATACCCTACATAACATATTTGTACACATCTTCAGTATTTATGAGGCTATATCTCATTTTTCTCCGGGTGAAGATAAACCCGCAGAGTTGGGAATTACATGCAAATGCTTCTGGCGGGTCATTCGTTCTAATACAGCCAAGTTTATGTGTTCTGCTGGGACGAGAGTTGTTTATTGTGTAAGAGTTCCCCGTTGGTGTATCGTGCGGCCTGGGAGGCCTCAACCATGATATATATGTGCTTCAGCCTACAGTATAGACCTACTGTATTGTCTTATGTATGACCCTCTGTCCTGCGTGACAGTGAATACTAGCATTAACCTCAATTTAATAAGACTATCAAAATCCTCAGATTAGGCAAAATTGTAATTAATTTTGTCAATAAAGATGTTAATAATAATAATAATGGGAGGCCTCGACGGGTCTAAGGTAGACGGGCTCGGCACTCGTCCTGACGAGCGGTGATTCTCTCCACCTTGTGGACCGGTGTTGGTGGACCCATTATTTGTAGATTTAATTTATTTAGTGTTTATATTTTGAATGATAATTTGTTTAATTGGAATTTATAATATTATTAGTGCTTATATGATCCTTTATTTCTCAATAAAAGTAACTGAAAGGGGTATTAGGCTGCACCCGATGTTATTCCTCTTCCTGCCTTTCCCAGTTCCCCCCCCCCCTCCCATTCTTCTTCGTCCCATTCCACCACTTCTCGTTCTCTTTTCCTTGATCCCCCATAAGTTTCTTACCTCGTTCTTCCCTCTATTCCCTTTTCCCCCTTTACACTTCTCTCGGAAAATTTATTATTATGAATTTTGTTATTATCCAATTTATATACATCTGCATTTACTCAGATACCCTAATTATATGAAGGCTGATAATGGTGTCGAACTCTCCTGGAAACAACCAATGTTTTAGACTTGACCCCATGAAAATGGCAGAGGGAAGGGAGTTTCTCTATAAATATCACGATTTCTTAAAGCCTTTCAAATGGACCAAGCCCGAGTGGCCTATGACACTCCCCTACACTACATGTTTCCTATAGGAAAGATGGTCACTGCCTGCTCAAAGTATCTGACCTCCAACCTCGAAAAGAGAAACAAAGAGACAATCACATACTCTATTTTATAGATATAGATAATGCTAGAATTTCTACTCCAACCCCCTTGACGTTTGAAATCTTTTTTTGAAATTGAAAGTGCCAGAGATTTCAGATTTGTAAAATTAGAGAGAATTATATTTGCCAAAATAGAGAGAAATAGCGAGTAAATTAGAGGAGGGAGACTGACACGAACACAGGAGCAGGCCACCGAGGAGAATGTTAAAAGAATGATAAGAGAAGGAAGGGTAAACAATATGAAAAATGTTGCACGCGAGAAGCGAGGCTTGCTATTTCTGGAGCGCGTGTTGTCAGAGGGAGATGGATGAGTGATTCTGTGGAGCTGTTGAGGAGGGAGACGGGAGGAGGCCAGAGAGAGAGACAGAAAGAGAGAGAGAGAGAGAGAGAGAGAGAGAGAGAGAGAGAGAGAGAGGAGAGAAGAGAAAGACAGGCATCAACAGAGACAGAAAGTGAGAGGGAGATAGTGAGAAAGATTTTGACAGTGAAACAAAGTAGAAACAAACAACAAAAAACATGTTATTGACTTGCAATAAAACATGAAGGTAGTGAGCACCTGGTGTCCAGCAGACCTGCAGGAGTGAAGGTATCCTTGCTAAGGTGAGGCTATTGCAACCATGATGTAGCCCGTTGACTCAAGTCTCTCCGATACCTGGAGAATTAGAAACTTTATTAGTAACTACTTATACCAATAATTACAACAATGCCAAGACTAAACAGGTGTACAAAAGTCTGAATTAAAATTTTTATTGTTGGCATAAATTTTAGTAATATTTAGCTAGCTATTTGAAAGGTATCTGATGTAATGGCAAAACAAAGTAAAGTTTACCATTCGAGCGGTGAAATAGATATTGGCACAATTTATATCACATTATTTGGATGATGAGAAGACAATTTGACTGAGAACTAATATCAACTAATCATTCCATAAAGTTATAGATATTTGCATATCATCAACATTATACATCAACAGATTTCTAGGGCTAGCCTATATCAAAATCACTCAAAACATACAGGTCTTATAACACAGATCTGACTTCAATATGACTCAAAATACCTATCAGCAAGCCATCTCTTTGTGACAGTAGTCCCTTCACAGTTCCAAATATTCAGTTGGAAGTCTCATTGTTTTCTCTGCTGACTAGTTCTTTATTCTATCCTGAATACCTGCTACACCATAATGTACATCATTCATTCTTAACTTGTATTTCCAAACCATTAAGTTGACATTTCTGGAAATGTTGGAGTGGTCACAGATAAGTGAGTGCAAGAAGGAAAAAAATGTGTTGTATGCATTTGCTTGATGGGTGATTCTTATCAGATAAATATTATATCATCTATTTGTGAATTATATCTTCACGTACAGGTGAGGACATAAGTACTTGTAATAGACGGCAATGAGTACGATAAAGGAATCCAAAGATAAGTCTTAAATATTTTCACTATACACAATTAAGCTTACCAAGGTCAGTATTGTGTGGGTCCCATAGTTCACTGCCAAACAAACTTAGATATTGACTGTTAAAAAAAACTTTACTTTCGACCAGATATCAAGATGACCAAATTCAGTCATTTCTGGTTTTAGATGTTATCTGAGAAATTGACAAGTAGACCCTTCGAGGATACAACAGGCCTCTGATGCTTTCAATAATACTTTGACGGAAACTTTGTCTTAAAATTTATTTTGTGATCTAGATAAAATTAATCCTATTAGTTAAAAGCAACTAAAAACCCACCTCTTGGACTGAACATAAGGTTATATTCTGCATTATAACGTTCACATATTTCTATCAAGTTTTCCACAGCCTCTTTAGTGGTGCAAATACAACTAGCTCATCAGCATAACGGAAAACATTGGCTTATGCAACAGCCAGTTCTACTCACTTAATTTTTTCGACAGTTGATAAGGAAAGATATCAAACAATAAAGGAATAAAAACACCACATTGCTTGAACAAATCCGCTGAACAAAGGTAGCGTCTGGGATGATCTCGTACGTAGGTTCGAATCCTCGTCACGGCCCTTGTGGATTTATTCATTTGACGCATCACGCTATTGTGATTTCTGTGTGTAACCACATTGCTTGACCTAATTTTTCACTGAGAAATTTTCAGAGAGAACGTTACTGTCTTTTTCTGTTAATTTACATACCTTACAAGAAATATATAGTCATCTAGTGGTGACAGGACATATTTTTCTACTAAGCAATTAAAAAAATGGTATGTTCAAGTTTGTGAAAAGCTATGAAAGCATCCAGAAACAGAGAAAGAACAGAGCTACCGTGTTAATTGTAGTACTGAAGAGTTTCCGCCGCTAGGAAACTATAGAGTGTTGTTGAGTAACCAGAATTGTATGTGAATTGAAATTCAGAAGCGTCTAATTGCTAGAAAATCATTGAGTATATAATCAAATAGTTTGTTTTTTAAGTGTGTTAAGTAGTTCAATAGTTATTATCATAGGATATAGAAGCTCAACAGTTCCTTGGAATGGGAACAAGTGCAGAGGTGTTTATTACAGATGGGGAAGTACCAAAAGAAAGTCTTTAAAACGTATAGACAGACATATATACAGTTTCAGCAGTCGTTGTTTAAGATTTTCAGAGTGTATGTAAAAGTGATTATCATAACTCCCCTTTTCTAATTTTCCTGCCACTTTCTCAGCCATTACAGAGGCTGGAATGTACAGGTGTTTAACATTAAGAAGCAAGGTGTATACAGGTGACATACAACTGTAGTTAAATTAGTTTCAACCTCACCTGTCGGGTAAATAACACTACAGAAACAAGAGAAAAAGATAAAGCAAGGTGAGGTACCAGTGGGTCAAGATTAAATACCAAAGAATCAAGAGACAAGCGAGAAGACAGTAAACAACATACCAGATAATCAAAGACTGAACACAAAGTGCTTCGCAACCACATCATTAGAAAAACTAGAGTCAAAGAACATGTGATTAAACTGGTAATAGGAGAGAAAATGTTTTCATAAAATTACACGAATGTGTCTGAAGAACTCACCAGAGGGTCGTCAACGTAGAACAAAAGGGTGTAACAGATCTGACTGGGAAGGTGTCAAACCCAGTGAAATTAAAGGACTAAGAGTATCTGAATCTATCTGCCAGAACTAGACAAAACTAAGGGTGCGGATCCTGACAGATTCTCACCTGTGCTCACATGAGTTGAGCTTCAGCACATAGGTCCTGTCTGACCACCATCAGGTTTCCATAATCCTTTGGAATTAGTTATTTCAACATATTAAACAGCGCATTTCATTTCATTTACTACTATGACACTGTTATTCACTGTCAAAGAGTTGGCTTCCTGAAACTCGATTGAAACATCTTCATCTTTCACGGAACTTTTACAGCTGCTTAATAGATTCTTAGATTCTTAATAGTATAATATTATACTTAATAGTATAATAGATTTTTAGATTCTTAATAGTATACCGGGAGGGGGAAATATGTTTTGTGTTCTGAGTTTCATTGTGGCAGTGTGAAGTAAAACATCTACTGAGAGGCTCAACATTTCATGGATCACCTTCAGGCCAATATATGGTCTGTCCAACTTATCAGTTGTTACGTTTTCCCAGCCTTTGTCAGATTGTAAAATAGTTTGTTTGTACAAGCATGTTCTTGCATGGTCGGTCTGCAGTGAAGATCTGCTATATTCTGCGATATTCAACATGAACGTAAAGTCTACTTCAGATCCAAAGCCATATCTCAGTTATTTTATGCACTTCCTACCAGCAAGATTTTTAGATTCCTTAACCGTATCCGGTCAAGATCATGGTGTTAAAATGTCCAAATATAAAAAGGAAGAATATTGAAAAAGGGTGAAGATGAAGAAGAGGAGAGAGAGAGAGAGAGAGAGAGAAAGAGAGACAGAGAGAGAGACAGAGAGAGAGAGAGAGAGAGAGAGAGAGAGAGAGAGAGAGAGAGAGAGAGAGAGAGAGAGAGAGAGAGAGGCAGAGAGAGACAGAGAGAGAGAGAGAGAGAGAGAGAGAGAGTGAGAGAGAGAGAGAGAGAGAGAGAGAGAGAGAGAGACAGAGAGAGACAGAGAGAGAGAGAGAGAGAGAGAGAGAGAGAGAGAGAGAGACAGAGACAGAGACAGAGAGAGAGAGAGAGACAGAGACAGAGACAGAGAGAGAGAGAGAGAGAGAGAGAGAGAGACGTTAAGGAAAGAGTGCTGGGCCTTATTGGTATGCATCAAATCCTGTGGTTTTTCTTTCTTGCTGGTGAGGAAAACATTACCCAGGTAATTCGTGTTTTAACTCAGCCTGAGAGTTAGCCTCGGTCAGCTAGTCATTTATTTCCTGACTAGCGTGTCAGGAGCTTATTTGACAAAACCTTTCACCAGACAGTTTGCTCGCCTGTCAGACACTTAAATAGTTAATAAATATATGTTTCTAAGATGGCCAGTCATCGTGGGAACTGTCATTATGGCATAAGGACCTAATGCTGTCCTTGTCTCACGGTCTGTCAGTTAGTTCACTTGTATGTTAGTCAGTCAACCATAAAACCTATCAACCGACTGCAATTGCAGCAAAGGTGGTGCCCTTTATCTTTCAATTTATTTATCTATATATATATATATATATGTGTGTGTGTGTGTGTGTGTTTGTGTGTGTGTGTGTGTGTGTGTGTGTTTGTGTGTGTGTGTGTGTGTGTGTGTGTTTGTGTGTGTGTTTGTGTGTGTGTACTCACCTATTTGTGCTTGCGGGGGTTGAGCTCTGGCTCTTTGGTCCCGCCTCTCAACTGGCAATCAACTGGTGTACAGGTTCCTGAGCCTATTGGGCTCTATCATATCTACACTTAAAGATATGATAGATATGTGTTCACCTAGTTGTGTTTGCGGGGGTTGAGCTTTGCTCTTTCGGCCTGCCTCTCAACTGTCAATCAACTGTTTACTAACTACTTTTTTTTTTCCTCCACATCACACACACACCCCAGGAAGCAGCCCGTGACAGCTGACTAACTCCAAGGTACCTATTTACTGCTAGGTAACAGGGGCATACAGGGTGAAAGAAACTTTGCCCATTTGTTTCTGCCTGGTACGGGAATCGAACCCGCGCCACAGAATTACGAGTCCTGCGCGCTATCCACCAGGCTACCAGGCTATGTGTGTGTGTGTGTGTGTGTGTGTGTGTGTGTGTGTGTGTGTGTGTGTGTGTGTGTGTGTGTGCGTGCGTGTCTCAGCGAGCACTTAAGGGGCTTGGTGTTCCCATTATCTCTGATGGTAGTGGGAAGTGTCGAAGCTTCCCTAGTGCGGCAGGAATCATAGAAAACGGACTCGGCGTCTTCTCCAATCCTCACCTCCTCCTAACAAAACTTAGGTGTCCGCCCCTAAGGAAACTGAGAACACAAAGTAGAAGTAAAAGACAGTGAATGTAAATTTAGGTTTCCTCTGACCTTAGTGGCATGGCTGCTGGATTAAATATCAATGAACAATGATTAAATATCAATGAACAATGATATCAACAATGATTAAATATCAATGAATAATGATATCAACAATGATTAAATATCTCACTGGGTGTTCTTGATGTTATCATCTCAAGATAACCTCAAGAACACCCGGGAAAATAATCTTAACTGACATTTGGAAATTGGCTCTGAATAAAGTGAATTAAAATATAAGTATGCAATTTATTTCTTCTCTACTTTTATATTTGAAAACAAAATGTTTATATTGTTCAGTTGATGAAAATAACAATAAAGGAGAAGTTACTTATGTGAAGTATATTAAGAGTTTTCTATATTATTTAAGTAAATGGTAACTAGGAGGTATAATGGAATGTGTTAAAAATGAAAATATTTACCGAAGGCTTTTTTTTCCTTGCACTGTCATAATGTTTGAAGTACCGATGAAATCCTGCTCACGTCTCCATAAATATTGCGCATTGTGGGGGGAAAACTGAGTAAAAAGTTTAAAACATTTATCTCACCGACCTATAAACACGAAGGTTTACCTTTAGCTGTGATCAGCAGCAGGAAGGTTTACCTTTAGCTGTGATCAGCAGCAGGAAGGTTTACCTTTAGCTGTGATCAGCAGCAGGAAGGTTTACCTTTAGCTGTGATCAGCAGCAGGAAGGTTTACCTTTGGCTGCGACCAGCAGCAGGAGGATTTACCTTTGGCTGTGATCAGCAGCAGGAGGATTTACCTTTGGCTGTGATCAGCGGCAGGAAGGTTTACCTTTGGCTGTGACCAGCAGCAGGAGGATTTACCTTTGGCTGTGATCAGCGGCAGGAAGGTTTACCTTTGGCTGTGACCAGCAGCAGGAAGGTTTACCTTTGACTGTAATCAGCGGCAGGAAGGTTTACCTTTGGCTGTGACCAGCAGCAGGAAGGTTTACCTTTGGCTGTGATTTTGATGTAAGGTTGTGCCTTATACTCTTTAAGCTGTTGTATAGCGAATTAGAAGTTCGTGAATGAGTTTATATTGTAAATGAGTTAGCGAGATTTGAAAGTTGAAGGTCCGTTGACGTATTTGGAGTTGGAAACAGTGTCGCATAGTTGGGGTAGTGCAACGTGTTCCCCTTATGCAAGTTTACATTAAATCCCCCCCTATACTCCTGGACTATGTACTGTAGGTGTGTGTGATACCTTATCTATTCCTGGTGTTGATATTATTCTTGGTAATGACATTGCCGGCACTATGATAAACAGCCATCTTCCCATTTTGTTCAATGACCCAGGTAGAGTTCTCTCAGAAACGATTGAGATTGCTCCTGAAGTGTATCCAGCCTGCGCAGTCACCAGATCTCAAATCGCCAAGTCCCAGAGTGATGTTTCCAATCCTACAACCGGAGGGATGGCTGGAAAACCTTCAACGTTAGATCCGGAAATTAACTTGGTTGACACTTTTATGTCTAGGTTGGATGAAGTTAGTACAGTTGAGGGAGTTGTGCCAAGTAAAGAAGTTGTACCTCCTGTTACTACCTCTTCCCCTAAGTTTGATGATAAATTCCACACCTTAACCCAACTTCAACAGAGTGATCCTAGTTTAAATGCCTGTTTTTTCTGAAGCTGTTAAGGAGGAGGATGCTTTGGCAGATGATGTTGGATACTTCCTCCGAGATCAGATGCTGATGAGACGATGGTTGATGAGACAACATCACTACCCATCTACCCACTAACATCACTACCCACCTACCCACTAACATCACTACCCTCCTACCCACTAACATCACTACCCTCCTACCCACTAACATCACTACCCACCTACCCACTAACATCACTATACCCACCTACCCACTAACATCACTACCCACCTACCCACTAACATCACTACCCACCTACCCACTAACATCACTACCCTCCTACCCACTAACATCACTACCCACCTACCCACTAACATCACTACCCACCTACCCACTAACATCACCACCCACCTACCCACCAACATCACCACCCACCTACCCACCAACATCACCACCCACCTACCCACCAACATCACTACCCACCTACCCACTAACATCACTACCCACCTACCCACCAACATCACCACCCACCTACCCACCAACATCACCACCCACCTACCCACCAACATCACTACCCACCTACCCACTAACATCACTACCCACCTACCCACTAACATCACCACCCACCTACCCACCAACATCACCACCCACCTACCCACCAACATCACCACCCACCTACCCACCAACATCATCACCCACCTACCCACCAACATCACTACCCACCTACCCACCAACATCACCACCCACCTACCCACCAACATCACCACCCACCTACCCACCAACATCACTACCCACCTACCCACTAACATCACTACCCACCTACCCACCAACATCACTACCCACCTACCCACTAACATCACTACCCACCTACCCACCAACATCACTACCCACCTACCCACCAACATCACCACCCACCTACCCACTAACATCATTACCCACCTACCCACCAACATCACCACCCACCTACCCACTAACATCACTACCCACCTACCCACCAACATCACTACCCACCTACCCACCAACATCACCACCCACCTACCCACTAACATCACTACCCACCTACCCACCAACATCACCACCCACCTACCCACCAACATCACTACCCACCTACCAAAAACATCACTACCCACCTACTCACCAACATCACTACCCTCCTACCCACTAACATCACCACCCACCTACCTACTAACAGCACCACCCACCTACCCATCAACATCACTACCCTCCTACCCACTAACATCACTACCCACCTACCCACCAACATCACTACCCACCTACCAAAAACATCACTACCCACCTACTCACCAACATCACCACCCACCTACCCACTAACATCACCACCCACCTACCCACTAATATCACCACCCACCTACCCACTAACATCACCCACCTACCCACTAACATCACCACCCACCTACCCACCAACATCACCACCCACCTACCCACCAGCATCACCACCCACCTACCCACTAACATCACCACCCACCTACCCACTAACATCACCACCCACCTACCCACTAACATCACCACCCACCTACTCACCAACATCACCACCCACCTACCCACTAACATCACCACCCACCTACTCACCAACATCACCACCCACCTACCCACTAACATCACCACCCACCTACCCACTAACATCACCACCCACCTACCCACCAACATCACCACCCACCTACCCACCAACATCACCACCCACCTACCCACCAACATCACTACCCACCAACATCACCACCCACCTACCCACCAACATCACTACCCACCAGCATCACCACCCACCTACCCACTAACATCACCACCCACCTACCCACCAACATCACCACCCACCTACCCACTAACATCACCACCCACCTACCCACCAACATCACCACCCACCTACCCATCAACATCACCACCCACCTACCCACTAGCATCCTGCCTCCCGGCACCTACCTTCGTGCAACATCGTGTTACTTACTCCCTGTACAGACCAATTACCAAAGGTCGATTATTCACCTTGCCTGGACGACGGCCGTCCTCAGGTCACGTGAAGGTGACCTCTGTAATACTCTTTCCAGATATATGGTTTCCTGGCTTGTAATCTTGACTCCACCTGCCCCCCTTCCCACCAATATTCCTCACCAGCCCCCACACACCTCACATTCCCCCCACACACCTCATATTCCCCCACACACCTCATATTCCCCCCACACACCTCATATTCCCCCCACACACCTCACATTCCCCCCACACACCTCATATTCCCCCCACACACCTCATATTCCCCCCACACACCTCATATTCCCCCACACACCTCATATTCCCCCCCACACCTCACATTGCCCACACACCTCACATTCCCCCCACACACCTCACATTCCCCCCCACACACCTCACATTCCCCCCCACACACCTCACATTCCCCCCACACACCTCACATTGCCCCCACACCTCACATTCCCCCCACACACCTCACATTCCCCCCACACACCTCATATTCCCCCCCACACCTCACATTGCCCCCACACCTCATATTCCCCCCCACACCTCACATTGCCCCCACACCTCATATTCCCCCCACACACCTCATATTCCCCCCCACACCTCACATTGCCCCCACACCTCACATTCCCCCCACACACCTCACATTGCCCCCACACCTCATATTCCCCCCACACACCTCATATTCCCCCCACACCTCACATTGCCCCCACACCTCACATTCCCCCCACACACCTCACATTCCCCCCACACACCTCACATTGCCCCCACACACCTCATATTCCCCCCACACACCTCACATTGCCCCCACACCTCATATTCCCCCCCACACCTCACATTGCCCCCACACCTCATATTCCCCCCACACACCTCATATTCCCCCACACACCTCATATTCCCCCCCACACCTCACATTGCCCCCACACACCTCACATTGCCCCCACACCTCACATTTCCCCCACAGACCTCACATTGCCCCCACACCTCACATTCTCCCCACACACCTCACATTCCCCCCCACACACCTCACATTCCCCCCCACACACCTCACATTCCCCCCCACACACCTCACATTCCCCCCCACACACCTCACATTGCCCCCACACCTCACATTCCCCCCACACACCTCACATTGCCCCCACACCTCACATTCTCCCCACACACCTCACATTCTCCCCACACACCTCACATTGCCCCCCACACCTCACATTCTCCCCACACACCTCACATTCTCCCCCCACACCTCACATTGCCCCCACACCTCACATTCTCCCCACACACCTCACATTCTCCCCCCACACCTCACATTCCCCCCCCCCCCCCCCGCCCACACATCACATGCCCCTCACCACTCTTCTGACCCCCCCCCCTCACCAGCACCCACACTCCTCTCATGCCACCTACCTATTACATGCCCCCACCCCTCACTAGCTCTCACCCCTTCCCCCACGTCAACAAAGTACTCCCCCATCCTGAGAAAGCATACAGTACTTACCTACTGCAAGTTTTTAATGTTACGCCAAATGACTCACTTTTCTTAAAGAAAGTTAGAGGGGAAAGTTAGATGATGTTGTGAGTAAGAGTAAGTTTACACTAGTGCTTCATGTTTGTATTTGCTTCACTATTGTGTTCTACACCCGACAACACTCTTGGACTGCCCCTGGCAGTCAAGTCCAATACTGGACTGTCAAGAGCTTCGAGACCCCTGGTTGACCGAGTTCGAATCCTTCGGAGTTCAGGAGTTTTTGGTTACATATATTTGTTTTTAATAACAGGTAAAGGCAAACGAGACACTGAAAAAATGTAGAGCTTTCATCAATTAACTTGATATCGATTTTATCAAAAGGCAAATAAAGAATATTTTTGGGGAAATAATCCACTTTTGAATTTTGACCTTTCCCCCCTCATAAAAAAATACACAGAAATAAAATTCCCAATCTAGTGTTGCGTGACGATGGAGCTAAATGGTATTTTCCGTGGAGTAAACTTTTTTCTTTTGGTAACTGGATATTTTTTTATATAAACTGCATTGGTGCAATATAAATGTGTTCCGTGCTAATATGGCACATGGCGCCGAACCCCTTGTGTATATATATATATATATATATATATATATATATATATATATATATATATATATATATATATATATATATATATATATATATATATATATACATATATATATATATATATATATATATATATATATATATATATATATATATATATATATATATATAACCTAGAAGGGGTACCACCTCTGGTGCAAGTGTAGGGACCCATAGCCTCGGAGAAGAAAATAAAGAGTACTCAGAGAAGACCTTGTGGATCCTCACTGAACACTTTGATATTTTCTTCTCCTACCACCCCTATTCTTTTGGTAAGTGTGTATATTTATCTAACTTTATTTGAAAATGTCATTACACAAAAAAAGTTACAATATTGATTACATGCAGGGTACAAGGCTGCTTGTCACAAGTTGAACAACTCCTCCAGCTCCTCAGATGGCGGGCAGGAACCGTGGATGCAGTGAGCATTTCCTCTCTGGATTGCCACACTAAGGCGCTGAAAAAGAAAACTGGCAGCTCTAGGATCTCTAGTTGTTTCGATTAGCTTAGACCCCAACTCCTTCAAAAAGCTAGCAGCACTTTTACCCCAGGCACCAAGTGTCTCTGAGGCAATGGGGACAAAATTGTAGTGGTGCTCAAGGTCTCTGTATTTACGTGACTTGGCCGCTTCCCGGTGTTAATTAATCTAAAAGTTTCGTGTTGCTAAACGAGACTGATATATCCTAATTGATAATTGATGTCGTTATTTCTGAGAGTTGACGACAACGTGAATGTTGACACAACTGGCTTACATTGTCCGGTGTTTCATTATTCTTCCATTCGATCAATAATATTTGTGCCCGAGGCTATACCAATGACCTTTTTTTTTTGTTTAAAATACAACAAAATGTATTGTACGTTTAATCATCTCAGTTATATATAGCCAAAGTGAAATCATGAATTCTCAAAAGTACAAAATGATTCAATGCTGTGAAGAAGCTGGAGGGGGTGTTCAGCCAGCACATGCTCCCAAGAGCAGCACGGACACATAAATTGCTGGTGCATGACGTTAAACACGGTGTCTCCCACACACATGGCGATGGTCGAGAATGTCACGTGTAAATGTCCAGCGACTGTCATTCCTAATTATTGAACTTTGAATGACAAGAGAAAGAAATGAGGGGTACTTTAAACAACTGTAATGGTGTAGGTATTTTTATTTGACAGTGAAAAGAAGATAGATTTTTTTTAAGCTAGACACATGTATTTTGTTCTGCTTTTGAATCAAAAATTGATATCTCGACATAATTGAGGAAAAGTTGGCATAATTATTCAGTTCAAGAGGAAGCGTTCTGCAACAGTGTCACAGCTGGAGAACAGTACTAGTGTGCGGCAAGTCTGGTGGAACATTTCCTCTATGTCCACTTTCACTTCCTCTAAAGCCCCCCCCCCCCTCCCCAACTACTTGGGCTGGACGGTAGAACGACGATCTCACTTCATGTAGGTCGGCTTTCAATCCCCGACCGTCCAAGTGGTTTGGCACCATTCCTTTCCCCCTTCCCCGTCCCATCCCTGATCCTTATTCCTTCCAAGGGCTGCATAGTCGTATTGACTTGGCGCTTTATCATGATAGTTCCCTTCCTCCTAGAAAAATTATTCCTCTCAATCATGTCGCCTCTCTTTTTTTTTTTTTTTTTTTAGCGTCACCAGATTCAGTGTGTGAGTGTTCACCTAGTTGTATTCACCTAGTTGTGTTTGCGGAGGTTGAGCTTTGCTCTTTCAGCCCGCCTCTCAACTGTCAATCAACTGTTTACTAACTACTTTTTTTTCTCCACACCACACACACACACCCCAGGAAGCAACCCGTGACAGCTGACTAACTCCAAGGTACCTATTTACTGCTAGGTAACAGGGACATTCAGGGTGAAAGAAACTTTGCTCATTTGTTTCTGCCTAGTGCGGGAATCGAACCCGCGCCACAGAATTACCAGTCCTGCACGCTATCCACCAGGCTACCAGGCCCCGTGTGTGTGTGTGTGTGTGTGTGTGTGTGTGTGTGTGTGTGTGTGTGTGTGTGTGTGTGTGTGTGTGCTCACGTAACAGGTGTGCTTGAAGGGTTGAAGGGTCGAGCTAAAACCCATAGCCTTGTGATGACATTAATGATAGTGATGCTTGTATTGGATGCAGGAACGGAGGTTATGATTGTGGCGATAGTGATAGTGGCCTTGGTGGTGGTGGTGGTGGTGGTAGGAGCTACTGTGGCACAGGTGATGATTATGGTAGTGGTGGTGGTGGTGGTGGTGGTAATAGTTGTGGGAGTTTGAATAAACCATTTGATTTGTACATACTCACCCGTCACCTCGCGAGCAAATTGGTCGAGATTCAAGTCTTGGGCGAGGAGGACTGTCTGTGCGCCAATCCTTAACTGTTCGCCCCTGTTCACCAAGCAGTAAATGGGTACCTGGTTGTTAACTGATCGGTGGACGTGTTCGGAGGATAACTAGTGAGTGAGTGAGTTATGGACGGGAAGAACAGCCGTCTGTCTGTCTACATCAGTGAGAAGTCTTCTCCTCTACCCACCTGAGTACAGAAAAAAAAGATCGTCAAACGTAACCTTGTCCGGCAGTTATCTATCCGACTTTTCTATAAGAACGCGGCTGAACATGTTGTATAAAACAAATTTGTAGGTTCTTAATTTTCCTCATGTGTCCAACACGCACCACAAATATCTTTACGAAGCAATAATAGCAATTGTGATAATTATATTTAATTACTGAGGAGCACGTGCAGAAATAATAGAAGACAGACACGATAATGAGAGAGAGGGAGAGAGAGAGAGAGAAAGAGAGAGAGAGAGTGTGTGTGTGTGTGTGTGTGTGTGTGTGTGAGAGAGAGTGTGTGTGTGAGAGAGAGAGAGAGAGAGAAAGTACCACGTGTCTTAATAATCACTCAGAATAAAAATAATAATTTATAAGTCTGGAAGCTGTCACAAGTATCGTACAAAGATAATTGACGAAAATAATAACAAGAGAAATAATTGAGATTGTGGCGTGGTGAGACCACACTATTCACTCCTGGTGCACTCACAATGTCCTGCCGTTCTCTGGAACGCCATTATTATGTGACATACATTGACCATCATTTATATATGCATATTTACCCGTACTGATCTAAATCCAGCACAGGATCAGATGATGGCAGACAGGAAGAAGATTAGTAATTAAAATACACACACACTCTCTCGATGAACGAACGAGAACGTGTGCACTGAACGAACGACATTTCTACAGTTACAAACACGTTCACTCTAGAATAGTTTACTGACTCCCTTGTGGTTTACATGCTTATATTGAAGTATACATTCTTAACAAATTTGATAACAAAAAGAAAGAGGGACAAGAGGACAGATGGACAGGCAGACAGGGACAAGCGGGCAGAAGATTAAACAGGGAGAAGCAGACAGAGGAGTAAGACAGACTTGGGCGAGGAGAGTATCGCGGGCCCACGTTAAATGCGTCATAGCGTTGTCTGAGAGTGTGAGTTTGTCAGATATATCGAGCAGCTCCCTGGAAACACAAACCGAAACTGTCTCTATTTTCCGCTTGTAACAACTTGTAATAAAGTTGTTACATCTTGGCTTAATGTGTTTATGACGTATTGGAACGTTGTTACAACTTGATATGTTGGTTGTTAAAACTGGTTAGGTGGTGTTAAAACTTGTTCGAACGTTGTACCAACGTCGTAGTTTCGGTGTGTGTTTGGAGGGAGGTCGTTGTGTGTACAACAGCTCAGGTGTGTGCTTGTGCGTATTACAGTTTCGTGCCCTACAGAATGCGCGTGTTGCAGTTTTCGTGCAGTACAGTGCGTGCGTGACAAATTTGGTGTGTTATTTGTGCATGTATAAACATTTGTGCGCGCGACAGATTTCGTGTACCTTGGTTTAAGTACATAACAGTTACGATGCATGTTAAGGCGCGTGTAGTTGTGTATATACCAACAGTCTCCTTGTACTCACCTATTTGTACCCATCTATTTGTGCTTGCGGGGGGGGTTAAGCTTTGGCTCTTTGGTCCCGCCTCTCAACCGTCAATCTACTGATGTACAGGGGCCAGATTCACGAAAGCACTTACGCAAACACTTACGAACCTGTACATCTTTTCTCAATCTTTGGCGGCTTTGTTTCCAATTATTAAACAGTTAATGAGCTCCGAAGCACCAGGAGGATGTTTATAACAATAACAACATTTGAATGGGAAGTTTTCATGTTTGTAAACTGTTTAATAAATGTAACCAAAACCGTCAAAGATTGAGGAAAGATGTACACGTTCGTAAGCGCTTGCGTAAGTGCTTTCATGAATCTAGCCCCTGATCCCTGAGCTTCTCGAGCTCTATCGTATCTACCTTTCAAACTGTGTATGGAGTCTGCCTCCACCACATCACTTGGTGGGTTTGTGTTACAGTGAGCACGTCAACAGTCGTCATGTGTAACTGTTTGGCTCTGTCTTTATACAGATTAAATGTCTTATTGTATAAACCTTTATTGGCTACTCCAAATTGGCAAACACATGAACGAACGCACACTCTCTGGTCACAACTGCGCCCCTCAACAGATGGCAGCACCCTCACCGTTTTCTAACCTGACCATTTTATATATCAGGGCTTATTGGCAAATATGTTTCAAAGTTTCAGCAAATAGCCAGCAGCGTTGATTTAAATATTTTCCTATTCAGAGCATTTGACAGATAAATAAAGTGATTAGAATTAAGAACAAGTCTCAATAGATCAAGCTGATGGAACAACCCGTCTTTAGGCTATGGTTGTTGAGGCTGTGGCCTTCCCTAAGACTGCGTTCGTCAAATTATACGTACTATGCATAAAAGCTGCAGTTCCTATTGATAAGAGTGTACAAAACATGTCCTGTTGTACCCCAAAGAAGTTCACGTTCTGCACTATTGAAATACTAAAGAGCAGAACAAAATGTGAAACAGATTACCAATGAATGTAAACCTGTCAAAGGCCTAAATAAAGCAATCCTTTGCCAAACATACACGATATTATAATTAATTTTGCACATATGTGTTACAGTAGTTATAAGAAAATTTAGGTTTGGTTGTTGCATTTCAGACCCTTTACATAATTAATTTTACAAGACATGGACTTTTTTTATGAGCTACAGTCTATATTAAGGACTTCGAGCCATAATAAATATTTTAACCATTATTTTTTTAATGAGAAGTGACATTATTTTTGTGCTTGTTCGCAATGACACATAAATGAAAAGAATTGCAACATGAAAAAAATTGTAGTTGGCATAGGCCTAGATGAACATTAAAAGATAGTCGGAAAGATTACTGCTAGGTTTTAACTCTCGGAAATGTAATGATAGTAATAAGATTTACAAGATCTATTTACAAGATTACAAGATTTATCCTGAGATTAAATACATCCAAACCCCCGTCACTAGAGGAGTAAATTAATAAAACAACGTGTACAACATAATCCAAACTAGCACATGTTCGCGATATGTTCAATACCCATTAAAGAATACAAAAAAAACCTGTATTCTACTTACGTAAATCTCACCATGACAAATGCAATTTTGTCCTTCAGAGCTACGCACCAAGACTTGTTCCGATATTGAGAGAACTGTAAATTGCTGAGGGAAATCAACCTCACAAATGCAGGAGGAAATAGGAAACAGGAGAGATATGATAAAAACGTATATTATATTTAGGGGAATTGACAGAGTTAACAGAGAACTCAGCTGGGCGTCGAGCTCAAAACCACTAACAAAGTGGCCATTTTGAAAATGAAAAGGGATAAAACTTGAGGCCACTGGAGGAACTTGAGACAGATATGCGCCGGAGAGATGTAAAGAACTTCTCCAGTGTAGGAGTTGCAACAAATGGAACTGGTTTCAGGAAGAGATTGCAAAAAAAAAAAATCAATAAATTGCTTAAAACCAAAATATGACGGAAGAAACATTGCATTTATTAATCAACAGTAGGAGAAGCTTTCACTTGATACTGTAAAATACATCCTAGCAGGTGCATACACATCCAACAATGCCCAGAGTGAACATTGGAATATTATCACACACACACAGAGGGCCTCGCGGCTGAGTCGGCAGCGCTTGGGGATTGTAGTCCTAATGGCACGGGTTCGATTCACGTCGGAGGCGGAAACAAATGGGCAGAGTTTCTTTCACTCTGATATTCACCTAGCAGTAATCAGGTACCTGGGAGTTAGACAGCTGCTACGGACTGCATCCTGGGAATGTGTGTGTGTGTGTTTGTGTTAGAGAGAAATATATGTAGTAGATATAATAGAGGACAAATAGATTGATTAGAAAGTCTAATATACCTCGATCTGCAGACACAATTAGTAAATACACACAGAGACACACACACACACCCACACACACACACACACACACACACACATGTAAATACACACTCCGCGGATGAGCGGACAGCACTCAAGAGTCAGAGTCCAACCCGTCCTCGACTCAAGTCCATTACATTCAGCGGTCACCCCCACAGACGCATTCATAAATTTTAACATGCTGTTCATTCAAAACGGGAATTTTCTCAAGTATAAATTAATATTATAATATATTAGCATATTGTGCATATATAGGCATAGGATAGGTTAGGTTAGGTGTTTAGGTTCTGTTGGCGATTATTTGTATTTGTAATACGTGGGTGAAGCATTTATAGCGTTGTGATTCGAACAAAATTCGTCAGTGAAGCACTTGTTCCGGATATGTTCGAACGTCAGCAGTTGTGAGTCGTGTGTAAACCGTTTTTCATTCATAAACAGGGGGTTTGGCGGGTGCATGGAATCACTTTTGGATCTTTGTTTGGAGGACGGGCTGCAGAGTCTTAAGGGCCCGGGTTCGATTCCCGATCAAGGCAGAAACAATTGGCAGAGTTTATTTCACCTGATGCCTCTGTTCACCTAGCAGTAAACAGGTGCCTGAGAGTTAAACAGCGGCTCCGGCCGCATCCTGGAAATATGTGTGTTTTAGAAATGGATCTGATAGAGAGAAAAATAGGTCGGGAGTCAGTATATAAGATAACTAACGGTTAGAATGGCTGGGTCCAAGAGCTAACAGCTCCATCCTGCAGACACAAATAGCAAATACACATACACACACACATGCATACATTAAGGGATTTCCATCTGCTTCCTCTCCATTTAACTACTTAATAAAACACGAATCTCACCTTCAACAGTTCCAGGAGAGGAAATTTCATGAAAATTTCGTAAAATAGCAAATGTAGTCTGAGTAACGTGGGAATTTCCTATCACTTGGTTATGAGCCGAGTTCTTCTGAAATTTGGCAAATATTTTTCCTCTCTTCTGGACTTGGGAAATATTAGTGATTCGCGTGTGATATATTAACTCTGGAAAGGCGCTTCGGATTTTACTATTTGGAGTTAAGACCATCGACAACAGCCCGTCCTCCAAAGACTCAAAAGTGATTCCGTGCACCCGCCAAAACCCCCTGTTTATGAATGAAAAACGATTTACACACGACTCACAACTGATTACGTTCGAACACTTCTGGAACGAGTGTTTCACTGACGAATTTTGTTCGAACCACAACGCTATAAATGCTTCACCCACGTACTACAAATACAAATAATCGCCAACAGAACCTGAACACCTAACCTAACCTATCCTATGCCTATATATACACAATATGCTAATATATTTTAATATTAATTTATATTTGAGAAAATTCCCGTTTTGGATGAACAGCATGTTAAAATTTATAAATGCGTCTTTGGGGTCGACCGCTGGATGGAATGGACTTAGTCTGAGGACGTGTTGCTTCACTCATGTATTAAAAATACAAATAATTGCCAACGAAACCTATACACCTAACCTAACCTACGGCTAATTATACATTGAATTTTATTATATAATAATAATTTATATGTGAGAAGAAACCTATTTTTATTAGACAGTATGCTAAAATAGCCAACTTTGTCAGCTAGACTGGCAGAGTTGCGGGACATTAGGCTACGGAGCTTTTTCTGTTGCAAGTTATACTAATCTCATGTTCCCAGTTGCAGTTATTCCGGGTTCGATCCCAGGTGCCGGCGAGAAACAAAGGGCAATGTTTCTTTCACCCTATGCCCCTGTTACCTAGCAGTAAAATAGGTACCTGGGTGTTAGTCAGCTGTCACGGGCTGCTTCCTGGGGGTGGAGGCCTGGTCGAGGACCGGGCCGCGGGGACACTAAAAAGCCCCGAAATCATCTCAAGATAACCTCAAGATAAGATTCCCAGTTGTGTATTGTTGTCCTCCGTATTATATAGGAATTGTATATTCTGGATCACAGAGATGCTCAATCGACTCTTAAATATAAATAAAAAAGCTATTGTCTTTCTTCAGCAGTAAACTACTGATTCAGCCAGTCACGAACTAACCACGTTTACAAATTAGATAACTATATACACAATTTTTACTAAAAGTATCCTTAAGCAATCAGTAAGATACAAGTACAAGAAATCGGTAATCCACCATACAATGATGACAGACATAATTTATCGTCATTTTCCCAAACACTCATTTATAAAACACTTCTCTAATGCCCGTAATAAAATAATCTCTCACGCACTCAAACATTTACTCACGAACAACGGTGTAAACTCACACCAACGAACGACCGTAAAAACTCGTACGCAACAAACACTGTAAAAGAAAAGCAAGCTTACCAGGATCAAACACTGGAGGGAATGCCTCGATCACCCACCCACACACACACACACACACACACACACACACACACACACACACACACACACACCCACACACACACACACACACACACACACACACACACACACACACACACACACCACAAACTCACACCATGGGCCAGCAAACGCCCGCTGCCTCGCCTTATTATCCCAAACTACACATCGTTCTCTTAAAAGGTTTGCACGGTGGGAAGATTGTTTGAATCATCAGTTTTCTCTCTTTACCCTTGATGACCAAACAGTGGAAATGAGAGACAGCTGCGATAAAGACTGAAATATATACAAATTAATGAACTTTAGAACCACAAATGAGGGTAATGAATACTCAGCAATTATGGAAGATAAAAGGTAACTTGGATGGGGAGGAACCCACTGTTACTTGACTGTGTGTATATATTTGCAGCAGTCCTTGATACCTGCTTCATTTTATATGAAGGGGGACAGCTAAAAAATATATAAACAATGAGCTGGGGACAAAGATGCAAGTTTCTCAACGCTTGAGCACTTTATTTTTATAGTCCAAATCTTTTGTATAATGTAATATTTCTCTTGTAATATTTTATACACGAAAACAAATTTCCGTTTGTTTTCAACGCTTTCAGAGAAACCAATATATAACTGAAATTTGTTTACCTGTATAAAATATTGAAGTTTTATATGAGTGAAGTTTTTCCTTTAGTAGTTTTCTTTGATTATTGTTCTATGCATAAGATACTAAATGAAATATAAGATTTTCAAACAAATTAACGAAAATGGAGAAGTATGATGTATGTGGTGATCAATGACAAGAACGTAACACGACATAATGAGCACTAACAGGAAACACGACATAATGAGCACTAACAGGTAACACGACATAATGAGCACTAACAGGTAACACGACATAATGAGCACTAACAGGAAACACGACATAATGAGCACTAACAGGTAACACGACATAATGAGCACTAACAGGAAACACGACATAATGAGCACTAACAGGTAACACGACATAATGAGCACTAACAGGTAACACGACATAATGAGCACTAACAGGTAACACGACATAATGAGCACTAACAGGAAACACGACATAATGAGCACTAACAGGTAACACGACATAATGAGCACTAACAGGTAACACGACATAATGAGCACTAACAGGTAACACGACATAATGAGCACTAACAGGTAACACGACATAATGAGCACTAACAGGAAACACGACATAATGAGCACTAACAGGAAACACGAGATAATGAGCACTAACAGGAAACACGACATAATGAGCACTAACAGGAAACACGACATAATGAGCACTAACAGGAAACACGAGATAATGAGCACTAACAGGAAACACGACATAATGAGCACTAACAGGTAACACGACATAATGAGCACTAACAGGTAACACGACATAATGAGCACTAACAGGTAACACGACATAATGAGCACTAACAGGAAACACGACATAATGAGCACTAACAGGTAACACGACATAATGAGCACTAACAGGAAACACGAGATAATGAGCACTAACAGGAAACACGACATAATGAGCACTAACAGGAAACACGACATAATGAGCACTAACAGGAAACACGAGATAATGAGCAATAAAATCACGCCACAAGAGCCAATGAGCACTAATCATCAAGCTACACGGGCCATTGGATGCTAAAAAGAGGAGCAATGCGGGATGATGGTAGCATGCACGCACAAAAGATTCGCAAAGTTTAATTGAAATTCAACTCACGAATTTCAACTTTGGCAATTATTCGCAAACATGGGATGGAAACAGGTGAGGGGGGAGAGGGGGGGGGACGAAAATGAGAAGAAAATCTGTATAGCAGGGATGAGAAGAGAAAATTTGAGGGTTGAATGTTAGAATGGGGTTTGCGAGATCCAGTTTAGGAACGAACGCACGTTCACTCAAGATATGTTAAGAGATAAACCACCAACCAAAATGGTTATCTTGAGGTTATCTTGAGATGATTTCGGGGCTTTTAGTGTCCCCGCGGCCCGGTCCTCGACCAGGCCTCCACCCCCAGAAAGCAGCCCGTGACAGCTGACTAACACCCAGGTACCTATTTACTGCTAGGTAACAGGGGCATTCAGGGTGAAAGAAACTTTGCCCATTTGTTTCTGCCTCGTGCGGGAATCGAACCCGCGCCACAGAATTACAAGTCCTGCGCGCTATCCACCAGGCTACGAGGCCCCCTAATAAAAGGGTTTAGGGAAAAGGATCCCTAGTTCAAGCCCATTAAGTGTTAGGTGGTTGTTTGGTATCTTATTTATATAATAAATATATACAACCACGGGCTGTGGTGGTATGTGGGCCTGCGAGCCGCTCCAAGCAACAGCCTGGTGGACCAAACTCTCACAAGTCAAGCCTGGCCTCGGGCCGGGCTCGGGGAGTAGAAGAACTCCCAGAACCCCATCAACCAGGTATCAATAAATATATTATTATCACTACTGCTACTGCAAATACATTTCAACAATACAATTCCACAACTCACACAATAGATCTTTCATAGAGCGTTTGGCACTTATTTGAGATTCTTGTTTAAGGACTTTCTTATGTGCAACACAGGACCGCACATCTGACTTAATCTGTCATATCCAATTCTTTATATATGAATTGGAATATTAAAATATATTCCTTAAACAATTTGTGTTTAGTTTCTTTTCATTGTTTGTGTTCTTGTCTGTGTTTCCTCGTGTAATGGACGAGCATCCTTTTCTCTTGCTGTACTACTGTTATGTTGAGTATTTCTGTTGTTGTACTCCAGTTCTTTCTTTAAGCCCTCTAAGTTGTAATATAAAGCTGGGTGTTTTCCTCGGGCCTCGCGTGTTGTCTGCTTGAGTGTTGTCTGTGTTTATTTGTACATAATGCTGGTGCCTAAATTTGTCTAATTTTTGTTTTAATTGATTTGCATTGTTTTCTCAGTGTGTTTGTGTGTATGTTTCCTCCGGTGATGCTTTTAGTTGTAGATCTAACTTGTTGTTTGTTTTAATTTTGTAAATATGTTTTGTTATTTTATACAATAAAGAAAAAGATAGATATTCCGTTAGCACAAACATGGTAGAGTCGACGCTCGTTTAAGTCAAACTTTGGGATATTAAGAAACGTTTTCTGACGATAAGTTCGGACCTAAAACCTATAGTTGCTACAAACACTCAAACATTTAAACATTAATGGCTACTAACACAAAATGTTATCCAATATATTTCGAGCATTTCAACGACGATTTGGTTTAGTGTTTCACTTAATGCCTAACACCCGTGGGACGGTGTTTGACCAACCAACAACTGCACTTTATTCCTGATCGTATCCCCAGATTCAAGTACACTCTCATTGCACATACACTGATAAATGGGGTCCTTAAACCTCGGTGTATACAACCCTTCAGTTATTACGTCCCTTATTTGGTGGATTATCCGAAGTATATCTTCGTATCTCTCTCTCTCTCTCTCTCTCTCTCTCTCTCTCTCTCTCTCTCTCTCTCTCTCTCTCTCTCTCTCTCTCTCTCTCTCTCTCTCTCTCTCTCTCTCTCTCTCTCTCTATATATATATATATATATATATATATATGATATCTGACAAAGCCGATTCCCCAGCAGATTGTAGTAAAAGTCTTCCCCCTCCTGATACACTCTTCCTGAACAACTTCAACAGCCGCTCAACAATCCCCAGCTATGCCACGCTGTCAACACTCTACCTCACAGATGAGGAGGGAACTGTCTGAGCTTACTTCACTCTATCAATATTCACAATATAATGCGTATAGACGCTGATGATAAATGTTGTCCAATAGCGAGAGTGCGGAGTGGGAGGAAAGGGGAGGGAGAGAGAGAGAGAGAGAGAGAGAGAGAGAGAGAGAGAGAGAGAGAGAGAGAGAGAGAGAGAGAGAGAGAGAGATAAAGGTTGACATACACAGGTAAACTGACAAAAATGACTGCCATGCAATGGGGAAGACAAATTCCATTAGAAAAATACAGAAAAGAAACAATTGAAAGATGAGAAGAGAAGAAATTGGGAAGAGAAACATGAAAAAAACAAATCACAGAGAGCAGATAAATGCGCGGATGTCATAAATATTACTGATAAAAATGTTAGAGAATTGAGAAATTATTCGTCGATTCATCACATTAATGGGATTTCTCGGCATGTTAGTAGTACATAGTCTCTCCGGCTTGGCGCTTTCAGGTGATAATTACATACTTTGTGCACGTCGGAGCATTGTGAGAAACACCAACATTGGTCAGACCCACAACGTTATGAGCGGGAAGAGACGAAGGTACCTGGTGAGGCAGGAGGGTACCTGGTGAGACAGGAGGGTACCAGGTGAGACAGGAGGGTAGCTGGTGAGACAGGAGGGTACCTGGTGAGACCGGAGGGTACCAGGTGAGGCAGGAGGGTACCTGGTGAGACCGGAGGGTACCAGGTGAGGCAGGAGGGTACCAGGTGAGGCAGGAGGGTACCTGGTGAGACAGGAGGGTACCTGGTGAGGCAGGAGGGTACCTGGTGACGTGTCATCGTGTTAGTCAACGTGTTAGTCAACGTGTTGGTCAACGTGTTAATCAACGTGTTAGTCACCGTGTTAGTCAACGTGTAAGTCACCGTGTTAGTCAACGTGTTAGTCAACGTGTTAGTCAACGTGTTAGTCACCGTGTTAGTCAACGTGTTAGTCAACGTGTTAGTCCTTACGTAAGGAAAATTCATCACCGTTTTCTTAACCCCAAAACTTCCTCAACAACTCTCATGAATGTCGGAGTTTTAACCCATAATTCCGACACTCGCCATAATTTCAAAACGCAGTTCTCGTAAAATGTGAGAATTTTAACGAGTAATTTTTTCAGTGACTAGAATTTCTCTCTAATGACCTGGCACTCGCCACGTTTTCTGTGGGAGAAAATCTGTGTTGATTTTCCACCTTTTTTTGGTGGGGAAATGGAAGCAGGACTCCGAAGTATCGTGAGGAAATGAAAAGAAAATGCTGGAAATTTATGAAGATATTCCTTCCGGTTGAGTTGTTTCCGGTTTGAAACAGTTTCTTAACTGGTTTGACTGTCTGAGTTGTATTAGTAGACGCTAAAGCCAATAGATGAGCTGTATAACTGTTGTTAGACGGCGAGATTGGGCTTATGCTGACCATATGACAGGATGTAGGAATAACCTTAACTTTACACTGATATGTTGACTATTTCTAAACTGATTTACTACCTGCATTACTGAGTAACGAAATTGCTGGCTTGCTCTGTGCAAAGTGACTGAAACTGGCTGAGGGGTTTACTTAACTGACTGGATAGACACTATAGTATAATTGAGCAGATCAGTTCACATACTTGACTGGCTGACTGACTGACTGACTGGCTGACTGACTGACTGACTGACTGACTGACTGACTGACTGACTGAGTGACTGACTGACTGACTGACTGACTGACTGACTGACTGACTGACTGACTGACTGACTGACTGACTGACTGACTGACTGACTGACTGACTGACTGACTGGCTGACTGACTGGCTGACTAACTGACTGACTGACTGACTGACTGACTGGCTGACTGACTGACTGACTGACTGGCTGACTGACTGACTGACTGACTGACTGGAGCAAGTTGACTGACGCTGGGAGCTTGAGACCTGACAAGGTTATAACCCCATCAGTTTCTCTTGACGCAATATCTGGAGAGCTAAGGAGGAGCGGTAATGACGGAGATTGTGGAAGACGCTCACAGGGATGGAGGGAGTGAAGCAGGGAGGGAGTGAAGCAGGGAGGGAGTGAAGCAGGGAGGGAGTGAAGCAGGGAGGGAGTGAAGCAGGGAGGGAGTGAAGCAGGGAGGGAGTGAAGCAGGGAGGGAGTGAAGCAGGGAGGGAGTGAAGCAGGGAGGGAGTGAAGCAGGGAGGGAGGGGAAACGAAAATGTAAACACTCACACTTTCTCTCTCCTCTCTCTCTCTCTCTCTCTCTCTCTCTCTCTCTCTCTCTCTCTCTCTCTCTCTCTCTCTCTCTCTCTCTCTCTCTCTCTTCATTCCTACTAACCGTCCCCGTTGCTTGGTTTTTCAGTGCTCACCCTTTCCCCTCCCCTTTCTTACTTCCTCCCTCCCTGCTTTTCTCTCTTTCCATTTCACGCCAGCGACATGTCATCAGTATTCCACACGTTACGAAGTCAGAAATTGCACAGGTCTGCATGTTTCCCCATGTGGAGTTCACGTCATGCATGCATCTATTGTGTGTGTGTGTGTGTGTGTGTGTGTGTGTGTGTGTGTGTGTGTGTGTGTGTGTATGTGTATGTGTGTGTGTGTGTGTGTGTGTGTGTGTGTGTGTGTGTGTGTGTGCGGGCGCTTATATGTATGTGAATGCTTGTGAGTAAGTTTGTCGTGTTCTCAGAGATGGCAGAGTGTAATCTGATGTTAGTTGGCTGTTGACAGATGGTTTGATTTGTTTGATGTATAACGTCTCGCCGATGTCCGGTCTTCTGTTGACGCTGTAATTGTTTATTATTTTGCTGTAGTGTATTATTAGTTCAGTCTTCAGGTTAGTGTCAATATGGGTCTCATTTCTATCAACAATGTTTTTCAGGACCCTCTCGTTTTGTGGGCCGTGGAGTTCCTGTATGGTTTATTGTTGTAAAAACTATCTTTTTTGTAACTTGGTTAACTATAGGCTTTTCACTTTTTGAGAAAGAGAGAGAGGAATTAAAACTGATTTCATTCCAACTACTCATTCCAATGAAAACCCCGAGAGTCGACTCACAGTTACGTCCCACGAAAATTGCTTCAAACTGCACTCGAGTTTACGTCCAATAAGGTATATTTTAAGCGTGTTAGGGTCTAAACTTGATTTATCTTACACGCACCATGTATAATACAGAACAGAACTAGCAGACTCGCTAATGCCCGTACTAATTCCACAGAGAGCAGTTTCCTTTGTTGCCGTCATTGGATAAAGTTTTAACCGTGCTCTAACCGGCATTTTCCAGCGATAATGGCCAGGTTCGTCCCGTTATTCACGCTCTAATCAACCCGACTTGTTTTTTTTTTCTCCTTGTTTTGTGTCCACGTGACCATTGGGAGAGAGTTATGAAGGTTTTGGAACACTGCATGTTGTGGCTTATTCAGCCTCGTGCAGTTGTTCACTATTCTCCCCTTCTAACACCTGTCCCTTTTAACTCCTGTCTCCTCAGTTCACATCTGTTTTCTCTCTTCAGGAGAAAATCAATAGGAACCATAAAGAGTTCTCGATCCTATGGACTGTGTAATCCCAAGCACACGCCTTAGACCACTACACCACGACATGGTAAAAAGCAACGTAGCCAGGGATTCATCTGAATCATCTAGGTGTCCTGAGGCTTCAAAGGAAGCCAAGTCCGGGTTTCCACGCATTGCCACAATGCACTCCAGCTGTAGTCTAGGAGTTCACCTCCAACGTTTCTCTTCAAATGCACAAATAAATCACATAATCATGATGCATATATATGAAAATCCTCCTCGTGGCTCCTACTGAGGAGACGTTATTGATACGACTCGTTAATATAATTTCTTTATGCTTTTCTCTTCATCTTTATTCTCTCTTTATCACTCCTTTCTCCCCAGATTCCTCTTTATTCTATATTTTTCCCTTTTTCATGCTCTATCTCCCAACCCTTCCAAGAGTCTTTACTGGATAGTTGTACTCCTCTCCTCTGGTTTGATTTTGTAACACTTCTTTCCGAAATCATTCGTTCTCTCCACTTTACAAACTATCCATCACCTGCACCCCTTATCACTCCATCTTTCCCCTCCCACCTTTTCCTCTAAAACGATCACATTTTATTCCGCTGCCACTTTCTCTTCCATCTTCATCGCTTTACTTCTTCTTACCTGTTCCCCTTACATCTTCGCTTTTCTCCTTCCTCCTCCATTTATCAGACTTATTCCCTACTACCCTGGCTTTCTACTCAAAGATCCACAGACAACTATCTTAACATATGATAATCGTCACATATACAGCGGTTCTGCACTAACCAGAAGCGTACAAACCGAACCCAACTCGCCTCGACTGTCGAGAGAGGGTTTTATTAGTCTTAAGAGGCGACAATAATGCGACACTTCAAGCTATACACTCTCGTCTTGCAACACCAGCCTCGGACCCTTGCATGTGACGTCTCTTGCAACACCAGTCCCGGACCCTTGCATGTGACGTCTCTTGCAACACCAGTCCCGGACCCTTGCATGTGACGTCTCTTGCAACACCAGCCCCGGACCCTTGCATGTGACGTCTCTTGCAACACCAGTCCCGGACCCTTGCATGTGACGTCTCTTGCAACACCAGTCCCGGACCCTTGCATGTGACGTCTCTTGCAACACCAGTCCTGGACCCTTGCATGTGACGTCTCTTGCAACACCAGTCCCGGACCCTTGCATGTGACGTCTCTTGCAACACCAGCCCCGGACCCTTGCATGTGACGACTCTTGCAACACCAGTCCTGGACCCTTGCATGTGACGTCTCTTGCAACACCAGTCCTGAACCCTTGCATGTGACGTCTTTCCATTACCAATCGAGTTTATTGTGCTCAATAAAATCTTATATGAAATTTTACTTATGCATTATAAAAATCACTGAATTGAATATCTGTAGAGATTTGTCTTAATTTGTCTTAATTTGTAGTATTTAATTCAAGATTAGTAATTTAATTATGATATTTTTTAAACGTAGATTAGTTTATAGATTATCATGTTATTGCCTTAGGGGAGCTTCATTGTTCATGTCAATATTGCTGTACAGTATTTGTCCAATAAATGTGATGCAGGATAAAAAGACGATAATTAAATATGAATATCATGTCTCATTTTGTATTAATGTCTCATTTTAGGATTAATTTTAAATTGTACGTAACTTTAGAATCTTCTTAAATTTATATGCTATTTGGTCTTGTGATTCATCACATTTTAAGAAAGAGAAAAGCGAGAGAAAGAGAGAAAGAAAGAGACAGACAGACAGACAGACAGACAGACAGACAGACAGACAGACAGACAGACAGACAGACAGACAGACGAACACACTACAAACAGTCAGAGTAGTGTGAGTGTATCTAAGTCATCCTTCACCTGTCAACACCTATTCTACACGCCCAATATAACCAACATCTCTAAACCTCCTCAATTAACCTTTCTTGTTGCTGCTTTCCTACTGTCTTCCTCTATCACAAACAACAATTAACTCCTCCTCGATTTCTCTACGTTCCAGGCCATAGGTGTCCCCCTCTTCTGGCCACATTCCCCCTTAACATCTTCATCCACATAGACTTATTTTACACCCTCGTGCCTTCTCCGGCACACATACAGGGGGATGTTATATTGTTCAGCTTCCCCTGTATGTTATATCGTTGTCATATAATAACTGCCTTTAGCTACACGTGTTTATCAGTTTTCTCACCTATACACATTGACTGGCCGGTCGAGAGATGGCCTTGCTTCTTGCAGGATCTACGTTTGATCCTCGCTCCAACACTCTTACAAGCCACACAACATTGATTCAGGTAAGATGCACAATACTGGCTGAGGTATGCAACACAACACTGGCTGAGGTAAGCCACAAAACACTGGCTGAGGTATGCAACACATATCTGGCTGAGGTAAGCCACAAAACACTGGCTGAGGTATGCAACACAACACTGGCTGAGGTAAGCAACAGAACACTGGCTGAGGTATGCAACACAACACTGGCTGAGGTATGCAACACAACACTGGCTGAGGTAAGCCACAAAACACTGGCTGAGGTAAGCCACAAAACACTGGCTGAGGTAAGCCACAAAACACTGGCTGAGGTAAGCCACAAAACACTGGCTGAGGTATGCAACACAACACTGGCTGAGGTATACAACAAAACACTGGCTGAAGTATACAACACAACACTGGCTGAGGTATGCAACACAACACTGGCTGAGGTAAGCCACAAAACACTGGCTGAGGTATGCAACACAACACTGGCTGAGGTAAGCCACAAAACACTGGCTGAGGTATGCAACACAACACTGGCTGAGGTATACAACACAACACTGGCTGAGGTATGCAACACAACACTGGCTGAGGTAAGCCACAAAACACTGGCTGAGGTATACAACACAACACTGGCTGAGGTATGCAACACAACACTGGCTGAGGTATGCAACACAACACTGGCTGAGGTATGCAACACAACACTGGCTGAGGTATACAACACAACACTGGCTGAGGTATACAACACAATACTGGCTGAGGTATGCAACACAACACTGGCTGAGGTAAGCCACAAAACACTGGCTGAGGTATGCAACACAACACTGGCTGAGGTATACAACACAACACTGGCTGAGGTAAGCCTCAGAACACTGGCTGAGGTATGATGATGTTCGTCCTTAGGAATCAAAGATGACCATGACTTCAATATATGAGGTCGAAGGTCGGTGGCTGTGTCATATGGTGAAGGATGAGACCAATCTGGGTCCGGAAGGCTCGCCCATACACTGGACTTATGTGTTTGTGTAGAGCTGGAGGTTGCTCTTGCTTTCTCCTCTAGGCGTTTCCTCTGGGCCTCTGCAGTCCGTCTATTTTCTGTCGCACGAGTCCCCCGTGGTGACTCTGCTTTTCCAAGTTAGATGGTCGTGAGCAAGCAACTCCCAAGTACTTGGACTGATGTCCAGAACTTTTAGAGTCACCTTGAGACAGTATTTGAATCGTTTCTTCTGCAACCCCAACTAAGCACGTGCCCTGGCACAGTTTTCCAAACAGTAGTTCATAAGGTAATCGGCTGAATGTCATTCCGACAACGTGGCCGCCCCGCCTGGCCAGAGTTTTCCGTAGGAGGATGTAGACGCTGGGAATACCAGCCCCTCCTAGGACCTCCATGTCCAGGATTTCGTCTTGATCCTGATGTCAAGGACTCTGCTGAGACAGCTCAAGTGAAAGTGATTGAGCTGTTTGGCGTGTTTGCTGTAGACAGTCTAGGTCACCCTGGCGTAGAGAAGGGTGGTGAGTGCCACTGTATGCTAGACCTTCCGTTTGGTGGTAATAGCCGAAGTAGAATTACAACGCTGGCTGCGGTAGCTCATACAATAGATCATACAACTACCTCAGATCAATGATCTGAGGTAGATCATACAACACTGGCAAGAGTACATCATACAACACCGTCATAGGTAGATCATACAACACAGAGGTAGATTATACAACACTGGCAGAGGTGGACCACACATATCTGGCTGAAAATGAAATTTCACATATTTTGATTGAGAACGCGGAAAACCAAAGCAAGTGAATCGATGTGGTGTTTGATGTGTAAATTGCCAGATCATAGGAGCTGAAACTGGACACGAGGAATCCAAATTATTCGGTTCTGTTCAGAACACTAGAACGATGAAAATCGCAGATAAAATCTAACTGCTAATGACATATCTGAGGAGAAAATGCATCAAAGAAAAAACTTTTGTTTTGACTAAGAAAATTACTGAAATCACTCGACAAACAGATAGCTGTCATAGACATTGTACATAATTGATATCAGTTGATTTTAATTCGTCCATCATTATAACAAATATGATGCTCACGTACTAGTATACGATATAACATTCTGCCTGATCCTCGTCTCTGATACCGTAATCAGCTGTGAAACCAAGTCCAGATCCTGACTAATTAATGTTAATTACTTGTGTGCTGAATTTGGACAAACAATAATTATATAATACCTTGACAGAAATGTATGTTTATGTATGAAGTGAATTAGTAAGTTTTTTGCTGGTCACATAAAAGCAATATTTAACTGTTCCAGGTCAGCACAGCACTCAGGACGATTTTACCAGGCAATACCAATAATGGGATTTCATTCACCTAGGCTGTATGAGGCCTCGAACCGTGGACCCCACGTGTGTGAGGCCGAAGCTTTTATAACACAGGGCAGCCCGTCCTCCAAACAAAGACCTAAAAGGGATTCCATGCACCCGCCAAACCCCATGTTTATGAATGAAAAACGGTTTACACACAACTCACGACTGATTTCGTTCGAACACTTTCGGAACAAGTGCTTCACTGACGAATTTTGTTCGAACCACAACGCTATAAACCCACGTACTACAAATACCAATAATCGCCAACAGAACCTAAACACCTAACCTAACCTATGCTTATATATGCACAATATGCTAATATATTATAATATTAATTTATGTTTGAGAAAATTCCCGTTTTGAATGAACAGCATGGAAAAATTTATGAAGGCGTCTGTGGGGTTGACCGCTGAATGTAATGGACTTGAGTCGAGGACGGGTTGACTACAAATACAAATAATCGCCAACAGAACCTAAACACCAGACTTAACCTAATCTATATATGCACAATATGCTGATATATTATAATATTAATTTATATATGAGAAAATTCCGATTTTGAATGAACAGCATGTAAAAATGTATGAATGCGTCTGTGGGGTCGACCGCTGGATGTAATGGACTTGAGTCGAGGACGGGTTGTGTAAACCGTTTTTCATTAATTTCATTCACTGGGAGTTAGGGGGTTTGGCGGCTGAATTAACGAGCATTTAACCATTGAACCTAAGCATCAAACCTAATATAATTTTCACCTAATTATATGCGTAATTATTCACTAGGAAAATTAAACGAGAATTCCTAACGTGTTTCACCACATTATTAAGGAATACAGTTCGAAAATTACGAACGTTTAAGATAACGTTCGGAATTTTCGCTTAATTTTCCTAGTGGGTACTTGCGCGTAATCGAATCACATTTTTGTTGTGATTATTGTTGCACCTAATTATACTATATATTTCTAGTAAATAGCAATTTTGATCAATATATGAAGAACATTCGGTTGTGAATGCAATGTTAAAGTTTTTTTTTTTTCTTTTTTTTTTATTTTTATAAAAGAAATATACAAAGTATAGCACAATATACAAGACATGAACAGAAGAACAAGAACAGAACAACAAAACATAAGTAGAAACACAGGCATAAAAGAACATTGCAGTACAAGACCCTAGAAACTCCAGGGACATAAAACCGAATACAAAATTAAACATAATAATGGACATACAACAAACGGACGCATACGGACATGGAAAGACACAACAACCATACACAGAATACACCAGACACGCATACATATACAAAATTAAATTTTTATAAAAGGAATATACAATATATAAACCAGACAAGAGAAAACAAAGCATACATACATCCAGAACTAACATAGCAAAGTGCGAAAACACGGATGCAAACGAAACATACAAGAACCAAGAAACAAATTAAGGCACAATGAGAGAACCCCGAAACGGGCACTGGAGGTTACACACCCACACACACAAACAGAATGTTACAAATAAATATCACATAAATAACATAAAACACAACACAAACACCAAGTGCATAGCACAAAACATACAAGAAAACAAGCCATGCAGGGGCAAGAACAATACCCACACCACCCACACGCACAGACAAGGACACCCACCTGTGCATGCAGGCACCGGGGAAACATCATGCACAATACAGACAGAAACCAAACACACCAATAAACCAATCACTCATACTTCTCCGGGTACTCCCGAGCAGGAAACCGTAAACAATAAGCCTCCCAAACAAGTTGGAGACTGTCAGAAATCGGACACCCAGGAGTCGCATTAGGCCGAGGCATCGAATTCGGCACTCCCGAGACAAAACACTGCTCTCGTGGAACCCAGATGGTAGAAGGGCACCAGGGAACAGGACACACCAAGTCATCACACTGAAAAGTCACAGTTGCTGTAGATCCGTCGAGCACCTCTCCGGTCGAGAGGACAAAAGGGACAGGTTTCCCCCGAGGACGCTGGGCACACGGGCGCACACTGGGAAGTACATCTGACTGCACTGCAGGCCGCACACCGGCCCGCCCACTAGGGCGTGCACACCGTTCGGTGTCAGGAACCGCACCGAGACCCGCGGAAGGTGGCTCCGCAAGGGCCCTAGAGCCCCCACCAACCGGAACAGGAGCAGAGGCCCCCCCGCTTCACATCCTTCGTCAACACCACCACAAGGTCGCTCTTACCAGGGGCAACAGCCCACTGAGGGGAGCCACCAGCAGGAGGCACAGCATCCAACTCAGAAGGAACCACATGAGGCAACACAGCGTCGGCCACATCATCATCCTCCATTTCATCCCGCTCCTCTGCCCACGACCGGCGAGGTGACGCACCCCGAGCCGAGCGACGGCGCTTAAACAGAGGCTGCTGATCGTCGGAGCTGTCACCCCCAACAAGCGGTGACCCAGAAGAACCATCGACAGGCGGCCCCAAAATCGGGGCAGCACGTTCCCGCAGAACAGCAGCCTCAACAACGCGGGGCAAAAAGCCACCACTAGGAACGGAGACCGGAGTCGGAGAAGGAAGAGACACAACAGGTGGAAGGGAAGACGTCAGCACACATGAGGTATCCAGGGACGGCGACCATACCACTGCACCGTCAGCCCCGGGAAGCACACGGCCTCCAGCAGGAAACTCAGGCACCACCCCTACAGCATCCCCCAAGGTCACCGGATGCGGATGCACGTCCACAGTCATCGAACGATGAAGGCCCGAAACAGGCGCCCCCAGGTCCCCCGAGCTCACCGGCGGGGCAGACACATCCGGTCCAGACGCATCGACATCCGGAACCGCCACAGGATCCACACCAGGCACGAGCACAGAGCGAGAATCCGCCACGGAGTCCACACGCACAGATAAGCGAGGAAAATCATCCTCTAGGAAAACTGAAGGGGCACCTGTATGAGGAGCGTCACAATCGGCCGCGACGTGGCCCTTGGCACCACACCGGAAACACGTCCGGGTCTGCCCCTGATAGAAGGTCCTCAGAGACAGCCCACGATATGAGACCCTGGACGGTATAGGGCTTGTGAGCCGCATGACAAGCGTGCGTGAACCCAGCCGGACCCCCTTCAGTCGGCCCGCACTCAAAGTGTTGAACCGGTGCTTCACCACCGACCCAAACCGCGTAAACAAGGCCATGAGGGTCGCCTCGGGGAAGGTCACCGGCACACCGTGAATACTCACAAACGTCAATGGCCCCCAGGGATCCGAGATCTCTACAGACACAGCCGAATCCGGAAGAGGAAGAGTGCGGCCATTCCAGCGGGCCACAAACTCCTGGTATACAGTTGACTTGGCGAACGACACCGCAACACGGGCGGGCGACAACTTCTCTAGGAGAGTGTTGTTGCCTGCCTGGCTGCAAGCTGACGTGGCCGTTTTGACATGGGGGGCCTGGCCATTCCTCCTGTGTTGCGGGTGAATTCCATGGGCCTGGAATTCACGTGTAAGGCTGGTTATCCGGCCATTGAGTTAGTTATGTGCGACATGCTTTGTGTCTCGGTGGAAGCTGTGTATGGCGTTGAGCTTGTTACGGCCCACCGGGTGATTGTCAAGTTCGTGGGGGAGGAGTATCGGGACTTCCTCCGGCGGAACGAGGGGCGTTCATTGCAGTTGCCGGATGGCGCCGGCTCCGTTACGATCTCGGACCGAAGTGGTGCCCTGACATATGTCAGTGTGCACGGTGCGCCCCTGGAGTTCCCTGAAGACCTTCTCCGGCGCTTCTTCGGGAGGTATGGTGTAGTCATCAGTGTGCGCGTGAACAAGCTGTCCTCGGGGAAGTATGCTGGGAAGCAGACGAACGTCCGTACATTAGGTATGCGCCTGCGGTCGAATATCCCATCTTTTGTCCGGCTGCTGGGCTACTACGTTCGGGTGTACTATGCCCGGCAGCCCCGTACTTGTTACCGGTGTGGCCAGTTGGGGCATCAGGCTGCTGGGCTACTACGTTCGGATGTACTATGCCCGGCAGCCCCGTACTTGTTACCGGTGTGGCCAGTTGGGGCATCAGGCTGCCGGGTGCTCTGAGACACCTGCTGCACCCGTTAACTTATTCCGGGAGGAGGATTTCCCGCCGCTCCCTCAGGGCGTGGATTCCGGAGATGAAGTGGAGCAGGTCCCAGTCGCTGCTGATGCGGCCCCTCCTGTGTCACCCGACATGCCCCCCGGTGCTTGTTGTCCCTCAGCCGAGTGCGTCTGCGTCTTCCTCGACTCCTGCTGCTGCGCCTGGTCCTGCTCCCTCGCCAGGTGTTCCGGCTGTGCTGGGTGTTGGGGGGGCTGCGGAGCATCCTGTTGTGTGCGACCCGGTTCCCCATGTGATTGAGGCTGCTGCAGTACTGCGACGGGCGTTGGTTCGCCCGGTTCGTGAGGGCCGTGGTTCTGGGTCCGCCTCCGGCTGTGAGGATGTGCGGCCAGTGCCCAAGCGTTCTAGGCGCTCTTCTACTGCTTGGGCTGATATGGAGGACTACGACGCGGGTGGAGCTTCGGGAGATGGTGTGGCGATTCCGGGTGCCTCGTGCTCTACGACGCTGGTGGTGGCTGATGTCCATGTGTCAGCTGTTGACGATGATTGTGCGTAAAATTTACCTCCTGTTCTTTCTCCTGCAGAAGGTTCTACGCAGTGGGAGGTGGTTGCTCCTACAGGCATGGATGGTGTGGATCCTGGTGCGAGCCGAGGCATCCAGCTGGTGCTGAAAAAGGATGCCAAGCGTGGGGGGTCCCAGCAGGTACAACGTTCAGTGGTTGACGAGGGGCCCTGTGAGGCAGCCGAGGAGGCTCCCAGTGTGCTGCCCATTGGCCGGCCTCTTGGGAAGGTGCCTCTCCCTCTCATCTTGGCCTCTGGAGTGGCGAATGATGCTGACCATCCGTTGAATTTTGACATTGTTGACCGTGTGCGTCCTGATCCGTGGTGCCCTTCTACCATCTGGATTCGTCGGGCTGTTTTATTGTAGGTGTGCCAGAGTTAATGCCTGATCCTCGTACGCTCAATAGTGACCATGTTTCGGAGGACATTATGTTACTTTGGGAGGCGTATTGTATTCGCTTCCCGGCGGAAGAGTGGCCGGACAAGTATGAGATATTTTCGTAGTCTGTGTGCTTGCTGTGTGTTTGGTGTGGTGTTGTGATGTTTTGTTGTATTTTTCTTTTGTTTTCTTGTGTTTTTTATGTCGGCCCTTCAGGCCGGTGTTTAGTGACTTTTTGTATGGTTGTGTATTGATTTGTTTGTTTCTTGATGTACTTTGTTGTTGCATTCTTGGTCCTTCAGGCTAGTTGTTGTGTTTATGCCTGATTTGTTTTCAGGTGTGCGTGTTTATTGTAATTGTTTATTTTGGCCTCGCCTTTGGGCGGATGGCTTGGTGTGTGTTTTTTTTTATTAATGTATTGATTTTATGTTGCTTTACCTGTTGTACGTGTTTGGACAGTCTTGTGTTTGCACTGTTCTGTTTCCTGCTATGCCTCTTGTTGTATGTTTTGTTTTTCTGGAGGTGTTGTTTTGTACTGTGATTGCTGGATTGCCATTGTATTCTGTTTTGTGCTTTGATGTATGCTGTATTTTTCATGTTTTTCTTGTGTATGTGTTTTGTTGTGCTATGCTGTTTTGTTGTGCTATGCTGTTTTGTTGTGTTATGCTGTTGGCCCTTCTGGCCGGTGGTCTATTGTTTTCCTTTATGTATTCTGTATTTTTATTGTATTTAATTTGCATGCTCTGCATGTAAAAATAAAAATAAAAAAAATAAAAAAACTTCTCTAGGCCCAGGAGCTCGGGGACGTCAACACGGAGGACGTCGAGGAGGGCAACTTCAACAACGGGCCAACCCACATCAGCAGAAAAATCCAGCCGCACTGTGTCTAGTCTTCTGATACGGCTAGTACCAGCTCCGTCCACAACCCGTTCTCGCAAATTCGTAAAGTCAATATTGACTTATTAACTACGTGCATAGGTGATATACTAAACATGATAGATACCCCTAAAAAGATTCATAGAAAACACCGACCTTACCTAACCTTGTTAGTATCTTAAGATAAGCATCTTATTGCTTCGTAATTACAATTATTACTTAACCTATACCTATTATAGGTTTGGTAATAATTGTAATTACGAAGCAATAAGATGCTTATCTTAAGATACTAACAAGGTTAGGTAAGGTCGGTGTTTTCTATGAATCTTTAAGGGTATCTATTATGTTAAGTATGTCACCTATGCACATATTTAATAAGTCAATATTGACTTATTAAATTTGCGAGAACGGGTTGCCGTCCATACTGGCAGGTGGGGCCCCGACCAGCGGGAGCTCCACACCCCCCCCCCCCCCACAGCAACCGCCACTCAGCAACGGCAAACGACCACTGACAGCCAGAGCTCGACGTCTGCACCCTCTGGTGGCGCAACCAGGACCTCCTTTAACTCATGTTAAAGTTGGGGGTCGGCCACAGCCTGGACGAGCTGTAACCCAGCGCCGGGACCGCAGCACTGCAGCCCTACCACTCAGGCCAGCGTGCGTGTATAGTGTGTATTTAGTGTGTGAAGTGAGGACACAATGAATATTAATCACAATATTATTGTTTTAAACAACTGTGACAGTCGTTAATGTTTACACTAATCCAGAGATAGATCATTCAAGTGTGTAATTTGGAAAATGACCGCGGACGAACAGTTTGTCTTGTGTGTTCGTGTGCGTGCGTGTGTGCCCGTGTTCCTAAGGATATAACGTGTTCTCCCTTTGTCAAGTTTTTATCATCAGGACGACGCGACACAGAGTAAGTACTGTTTAATGTTTACAGAAAATTGTTGATATTAATGAAAATATGCGATGGTATAACAACTTGTTCGTGAGTACTTGGTATAACAACGTCGTTCGTGAGTACTTGGTATAACAACTTGTTCGTGAGTACTTGGTATAACAACGTCGTTCTTCTTTACCCGTGTTGTCCGTTGACCAAGAGTTGATTAGCCTGAACAGCGGTCGCGTCGTTAGCGTAGAGATTTATTATTATGAGTAATAAGGGTACCTAAATTTATCAGAGTAATCGTCTCGTCTTTTTAAGTGTTTTTTCAAACCAATTCCTAAGTGTATATCTATTAACACTCACCCATAGCCTTTTGTTGTTTACGCCCTTCGTGCAGGAGAACGAGCTTACCCATCACAGCCAGGATAAATCAGTATGGTTAAGCTTAAGCTGTGAGAAGGAAAAGCTGCATGTCTACGAAAAATTGTTTTTTTTTTTTTTTTACTTCCTGTGAGCACCTCCTTGTTAAGTCATAATAGCGCTAACTGACAGTTTAACGTGAAGTAAGACGCCAGGCAGTTTAACGTGAACTAAGATGCCAGGCAGTTTAACGTGAAGTAAGATGCCAGGCAGTTTAACGTGAACTAAGATGCCAGGCAGTTTAACGTGAACTAAGACGCCAGGCAGTTTAACGTGAAGTAAGACGCCAGGCAGTTTAACGTGTAGTAAGACGCCAGGCAGTTTAACGTGCAGTAAGACGCCAGGCAGTTTAACGTGAACTAAGACGCCAGGCAGTTTAACGTGAACTAAGACGCCAGGCAGTTTAACGTGTAGTAAGACGCCAGGCAGTTTAACGTGCAGTAAGACGCCAGGCAGTTTAACGTGAACTAAGACGCCAGGCAGTTTAACGTGTACTAAGACGCCAGGCAGTTTAACGTGAACTAAGACGCCACGCAGTTTAACGTGCAGTAATACGCCACGCAGTTTAACGTGCAGTAAGACGCCACGCAGTTTAACGTGAACTAAGACGCCACACTGATATCGGAAGCTACGATCTCGACTGTGAGCTGCACACGGGAGTAAAACAGAAATGCACGACACTTCCTCTTTTTTTGTTGACCAGACCACTCACTAGAAGGTGAAGGGACGACGACGTTGCGGTCCGTCCTGGACCATTCTCAAGTCGATTCCTCTTTTTTTTTATTTATTCCTGATTTACTGTCTTCGATCAGCAGCACTATTGGTCTTCCTACCAATAATCACCATATTACCGCCAGAGGTTTCTTGTACTAACACATGTCAGTCATGTTTCTTGTCATTTACATGCTTACAATGATTAAATAATCGTTGCACATAGTATACTTCTTACTGGAACTGCAGTAAATTGAAGATCGTAAATTATTATAGTCATAAAGAAATATTTGCACAGTTTCCTACTGTAAACAAGCTTGGTAACCACCTTCCACTGCCTCTAAAACGCTCCCAATAACTCGTATCACACATTCTTACATATGGTTTGTTATTTGGCTCTCACCTTCCAACCCCCAGCTCCTCTTTCTATCAACTATTCTCCCATCTACAAGCACCTCTTTTTAATAGGAGGGTACAAAAGTAGACTACTACTAACTTGGCACCCTGAGAGCTTCCCCGGCCTGGGCTGTCCTATTCTTCTCACTCTCCCCTGATATAACTGCTTCAGAGAGCTGGTGGTGCTCTGATAATTAATACCTACTCATGGATGAACAAATTATAATTTGTATATCTTTCCATGAATGCCAAACATTTTATTTAAGATTAACTTTCACCCATGAAACTTCTTGAATATTAATTGCTAATCATTACTGTGTAAGAGTAAGATAATATAAATTTCAAAATTATTATTTTCACACATATCACAGCAAACAGTTCTCTTCCGGGTCGACAAGAGCAATCAGTAGTCATAAATGGCCGCCCGCTTGATCGTTCGCTGTTGCTAAAATACCATATATAAATTTGTAATTTTAAATATTACGAATGCAGTAAATGTGTTATTTAAACTTATTGAAATTTCAGTTTGCACAGGTAATGCGTTTGGCCTCATTTGACTACAATATTCAGGCAAAATATATATGAAATTGGGAATGCATTTTTCCCGCTGCGGGGTGTTAATCAATTCTTGTTTGGCCGATGGTATATGAACGCTTTGTGTGCTGAACTAATTGTATATGGAAAATGTCACACACACACACACATATATACATGCATTCACACATGTGGTTTTCTTACTCTAGTTTTGAACTCTGTAGAAATGGGGGAAGTATCTGAAATTTGTAAAATTATTTATGTGGTGTCTATACTCAAGAAGTTAGGGAAGACGGGGGACACGGAGTTAAAGGCCGGTATTACTAAAAATATCCCCAGCAAGATATTAGAGGCTTATTAAGACGCTTGTAGAACATTACTACAGAATCAACCAGTGCAATATAAATAAAAATGGGTGTTACTCCCATAAGGACTACAACATACAATTTAAATATAAAAATGACAGAAAATATTAAACTAAAGAGCGAGACCAAAAATAATCATAGACCAATCTCTCTCGTTCAGAGGTCTGGAAAGCGATCAGGCAGAGACGCCTGGAAAATATCGAAGGCGAATCTGGACGGCCGTAAGTCGTGGGCAGAAAGGAAAGGTGTCAGGGGAAGGACAGTACGAAGTTGGAGAGAAGACAAGGTGGGGAGGAAATGGGTATGAGTAGGAAATAACGATGTCAGAGAGGGCGCTAGTGAAGAGGAGGACGGCAAGGGAAGTAGGAGGCTCCTAATAGTTACATGTATAGATGACTAAAACAAAAAGATGTTGAGAAGAGGAGGAAGCAGATTTAATATGGTCATTAAAAGATAAATAATGAAAGATCAAAAGAAATATTTGCATGTTTATTTGTTGGTAGCGGCAAGGTGAAGAATACAGACAGACAATAGAGAGAGAGAGAGAGAGAGAGGTGGGGGGGGGGGGGTGGAAGATTGATATGAATGAATGATTATATTTGGTTTAAGCGGGAAATTAGATCTTTCTCAGTTACTTATTGTGAACTTTGTGGTGCGGGGTTCTCCTCTCCTACCGGTGTCCTGGTCACGTCAGGGTACTCGAGGCACACACACAGAGTGGGGGTCACACTCACCACCGGCCTGGTACCCCGTGAAGAGTGGAGTAAGGTCAATGGTTCCCCTGGGCTCCGGTGTGGGATTATGTGCCAAAGTATATATTTATTTTATTTTAGTAAGTGAACTGAATATTTAAATATTTATTATTGAGTGGACTGTATAACATGGTTAATTGAATTTACCACAGTTCCCACATTGGGGGGTTATGGTGTTAGTGTTAATTCAGGTAGTTCAGGACTTAAAATTTTTAATTAAATTTATATTCAAGATCAAGGTGAACTGAATTAATTGTTGTTGGTAGTCCTGGTCGTCGACCAGGACTATCTCAGTTTGTCTCGGGTCGTTTAGAATCTGAGGAGCGATTCTAAGGTCATTCACTTGGCCTTTCCAGCCTGCTCTCCTACTAGACAGCTAGACTAGCACGTTTTGAAGTCCCACTTCTGGCGGTTTGGGGGACTCTTGAATGCTCCTCGGGAAGTTGATCAGCGTCACAACTGCCTTCGACCATGATTTCAACCAGCTAGCGTCCACCTCCACAGGTTATACCGCTTCTTGCTGGAGATACAAATGGCGCGTCCTTCCCCGACAAACGCTAGGAGTGCAGTGACGCCGTGAGTCTGCAGTTCACGAGGAAGGCGGTGGCGGCACGTTACGTGCTGCTGAAGAGTTTAAATTGGCCGCGCTCCCGGCGGCCAGCCAATCATAACTCCTACTTTCTTGGAGACTCGGTATCCCCGCTTCCGGTTTGTTTTCGGCGGGAAACGCTCACTCTTGCCTGGTTGTGTCTGCTATCTTTTTATAATTCCGGGTTGAAAAGGTTTTGTCCTTCTGTGGTTAAGTGGGGTAAGACGAGCGTCTAGGAGTCGCTAGAATGCTGGATCATGCATTGCTCCAAATTATTTTCTCAGGTGAGAGATGATAACTAAAAGTATGAAGTAAATTTTTTTACTATGAAAACTAAAGGAAGAAAATTATACTTCATTGTATTTAATATTACAACACAGGAAAATTATTTAATCCTAAATAAAGTGTTCCACAGATGGTTCTTGAAAGGCTGAAGATTTTATGAGAGAGGGATAGAGGGAAAGTAAACAAGAGAGGGCGGGAAAAAATGGAGGGAAAAAGAGAGGGGAGGGGAGGTGAGGGGGATTTGAGAAGGATAGGGAAGAAAGGGGAAGAGTAGTAAGAGGGGTAAAGAGACTAGGTGGAGAGCGAACGAGAGGAGTGGGGGAGGGGGCGAGGAGAGATGTTGGGGAAAGAGACGAGAAAGTTGGAGAGGGGGAAGTAGTGAAGAACGGAGGACTTTGGAAAGGGGGAGAGGTAAACAGAAAAGGGAGGTGGAAGGGTAGGGGGTGAGAGGGACCAGGGCATTTCAGTATGAACATTTTGTTTGTGTTCAGTGAAGATCCTATTTACCCAAATTCTGCTAACCGTAAGAAGATATTTGCAACAAAGGACTCCATAAACGTTGAATACCGAACTTTCTATTATAATTACTGTGCATTATGTCGGAAAATCCGACACCATTTAATAATCATACAGATAATAACTGTATTACCAACAAGTTACCCATAGAAAACGTAACTTGTAGTGGAATTACCGTCTAAGAAAACGGGATATCATCACCACATACCATTATAATTCACCAGCTATTCTGCTGGGAATTATTCTTAAATACATTAGTCTTTGGACTTTACCATCATAAAAACATCTTATATAAATTAACTTAATTATCAATATTAAAGTAGAGTAAATGTGACCCTTCTATCACTTTCTGAAATCTGGACAAAGTAGGCCAGGCGTCAGGGAGGAAGGAGGGCAGCCATTGTTGTTATAGAGACCAGAGGCTCACACGGGAGCAAATTCGGCTCCTGTTAATTTTACTTGGACGTAGTGTTATGGATACCAAAGGTGTACCATCTGTCAACACGCTGTCAACAAATCAAGTTAAGTGTTCTTTCCGAAACCCATTATCTATCATTAGTGGCCATTAATGTCATTATATAGGGTGACCCGGTTAGAACGCGTAATCGCCTCAAACTAAAGGTAATTAAGCCAGGTCTTTAATGTTCCATGTACTGTATAGTGTTTTCTCTGATATAGCTTGTCATATATAGGATTCTGGCTTCACAGCTAGCGCACTTTTGACAGGTCAAGACGAGGATGCAAGATTATGTGCACCAGTTACTGGGTGATAGAAGCTACCTCAAAGAGGATAATTTGGTGTCTACACTCTAGTTATACCTGGTGGACTAACCTGCTGTACAATAAGAGAAGGAACCTCATCAATGTATGTAGCTATTACTGTAGTTTGATTGGCTGCATATGTGTAATATAAACCCCCCCTAATGTGTAGAGGATCGATTTGTGAGATTATGAGATTATTGCAGAAATACAGTCCACTTATCATTATACAAATTGCTATCGAAGTATATAAATTAACGTAAATATAAATTCATATAAATTAAATAAATATAAATCTCACAGGTCGGTTCCCACATTATTTGGTCATCTTCGAACCGGATGACGGATTATTTGATCCTTTGAACCCACATTTGGTCATCTTAGTACCGGATGAACCAGTTATCCAGTGGATTCATTAAATATACTAGTGCAGTGTTATTTAAACAAAGCCAGCAGTCAAGACAGCGGCGAAGCCTCGTGGGAGCTCAGGAGCCTCCCTCAGTTCAGATCTGCCTCATCAGCGGTTTCATGCACACCCACAGAGATTTGGTGGTGTGTTATTCTGTGAAATGACAGCGCTAATATAGAATCCAGCCAAATTAGTGACTGTGTCTTCGCGAGATTGTTCACGGATTTCGTGGTGTTACATTTCGCGAGAGATTATCCACGAATTTTGTGGAGTTTATTTCGCGAGGTCACTAATAACATTTAATACTTCTAGATAATATTAGAAGTTTCATAGAGGCTAATTAAGAGGCTATTATCAATAATTGTGTATATTATTTCTCCAAAATAGAGAATTATTTAATATATATTGCACTAGTGATCACAGTATAATATTTACTAATTGCCAACCCACAACAGGGTAGGATATTAACCATTGACTAGTTGAACTATTATCGTTCATCCTAGTCCCATTATTACCATAGTCAGTTGTACTATATTCAATAACCTAACACCATTAATGAATGGTCCAGACCCTATTTTGGGTGTAATTTTTATCAACTCGAGTTGAGTTGTGTATATATAATAATTTACTTATGATCATTACACCTTTGAGTGATTAATTAGTGTCTCTACCATCCTAGGGTGATATAGAAGAGCTAACCTAAAGGTACTTCCAGTGACACTGGTTTATCACTCAAATCATTAGTGTGTATGATTGTATATATATAATGTGTATTAATTTTAAGTGCTAACCTCTAGTAGAGGTAGGATTATTGCCTAGTGAGTTCAGAATTTACCCTAGGCTACCATTAGTGTTTGTTCAGTATTATGAGCGACCCAAGTACAAGTCCCACAAGGCTTCACCAACTAGCCAGTATGGATAATGCAGGGAGAATGAAAAGAACCCTTGCAGGTCTTAAAGGCCACTTAACAAGACAGATCAAGAAATGTGAAGATTTGTCACAACAATCAACAGTTGATTATGCTGACCTGGAAAGCTATTATCAAGCAGCTGCAGGTAAATTTGAGCAAATCAAATGTCAAATAGCAACATATGTGGCTGAACTTGCCAACACCAATTTATCAGAAACAGAAATAGACGACATTATGGTTGATCTTGCGAATTATGAAGATCAGACTCAAGCCACATTACAGCCTTATGTCAAATTAATTGCCCAGAACAAGGCAGCAACAACAACAACAGTTGCATCTAATACGAGTCAAGCAGAAGCTCGACTCCCTCCAATTAATTTACCCACTTTCTCAGGAAAAGATGAGGAAGATTGGGACGAATTTTGGAACAAATTCGTTGACCTTGTAGACTCAAAACAATCTTTACCAAAGAGTAGTAAATTCTCTTATTTGCAAGGTCAATTATCAGGTGAGGCTAAAACAGTAGTATCCCATCTGAGATTAACTAATGACGGCTATGATCTGGCAGTAAAACTCCTCAAGGATAATTATGCTGATCCAGAAGTAAGAACATCACATTTAGTTCATGAGCTGTTGCATTTACCCCCACCGGAGGCTTCAGCTGATTCACTCCAAGTCTTCAAGCTGGAGGTAGAATCATTGATCAATGCCCTCAGCCTGACAGCAGATACAAACGGGGCTGAGTGGGTCTTGAAAATAATTGTCCAGGAGAAAATACCTAGGGACATATTGAGACAAATGAGTGCTCATTACAATAAAAGCATCTTATCCATGAATGAAATATCTGAAGGTTTAAAGTCAGTAGTTCATCAATTACGAACACATGACAAATTAAAACCACCAAGTAAACCCTCAGAAACCAATAATAGTAAACCACAGAGTACCAAAGGTACTCCAAATCAATCTAGACAATATAATTCAACACCAAAGTGGAACAGTGGCAGTGTGGGCGTATATGCAGTGGGACCCTCCAAGCCTATAGTTACTGTGTCACCCAAGAACATGACACGAAAGGGTACAGGAAGCTATGGAACATGTTTGTTCTGCAATGAGAAACATTCAATGTACCACTGCTCTAATTTTCCTGATAGTGACGCCCGTGTTGAGCGACTCAAAGATTTGCAACATTGCACGAGGTGCCTCAGGAAACATAACATCAAGGATTGTGATACCCAATTACACCCTTGTAATAGGTGTAACAAAGGTCAGCACCATGCAGCATTGTGCAGAGACACCAAAACAACGTCTCCAAACCCCAAGGTGGAAGATAGCATTCCCACCACAGTACAGTACTGCAAGGTGCAACAAACAAAGAGTGTCCAATCGGCAAAGTCTAAAGGTAATACGACTTTGCCTACTGCCCAAATTACCATCCTGAATAAGAGGGCCAAGGTCCATACCCGTGGGTTGTTTGACCAAGGATCCCAGAGAACATATATCACTAAAAAGTTGGCAGATGAATTACAATTAAGGCCTGTAGCCCAGATGTCATTCAACATCTCAGGGTTTGTAACAGATGCAGGACCTCAAGTCTACCAGGTGGTACAACCATCAGTACGCTTAGGCAGGTACGTCTGTCGAGTACAAGCCATTGTGGTGGACAAAATACCAGTAGACCTACAAGTTCAAGGTCTGCGAGCAACAGCCAAATTCCTGAGAAATAGAGGAATAAAATTGGCAGATAATATTAAGTCTGATCACCTCAACGACTTCGGTCTCCTTGTAGGGACAGACTATTGTCATCGATTCATTGGTAGCCCTACTAAATATCAGGGTATAACCATGTTAAACTCTGCAGGAGGTAAATTACTCTCAGGCCCAGTATCAAGCCTGAGGAGACCTATGCCTGCAGATAAACAATACCAATAGAAACCTAAATTTGTCAGCTGATTATATTTCTCCAGTAGCATTATACTAAGGAGATTACAGCTGACTATAGTAACAGAGGTTGATGTTAGTATCATCATTTAAAGCTGGAGATGAGTTCATGAGGCCTCAGTGGCAAATCAGTGAACAGTAGCTTAAGCAGCTACAAGTCACTGCGACCAATGTCACTGAACCCACTGCAGTCTCAGAACCATACTTTACTTTAATGATGAGCTATTCAATCTTCTGAATCAATTAACTAAATTAAACCCCAATAAATCTGATGACTGATTTGATACATTTATTATTTAATCAAGATGTATTCCATGGGCCTCAGTGTTTATATATCAGTGACCAGTTACCTGAAGAAACTTCAAGTTATATCTAATGTCACTGATCTCACTGCAGTCCCTGAATCATACTTGACTGTAATACTTGATCACATCCAGTCTTCTGGGTTAAATAATATGTAATAAGGCTTGAATATTAGCCTTTCAAGAGTTGACAGGGAAATGAAATCGCATTAGACTTCTAACCCCTGCAACTCTAGTACGGGACATCCGTCCTGTACGAACAGACTCACAAATGTGTGATTACTAACTACTAACATCAAATTAATCTAATAATTCGAAGGAGGAGTATCGGTGTTCGTCTGTTCTAAAGAGGACTTCGACCCGTGAGCAGCCCCCTGGGGAATTATGTCGGAAAATCCGACACCATTTAATAATCATACAGATAATAACTGTATTACCAACAAGTTACCCATAGAAAACGTAACTTGTAGTGGAATTACCGTCTAAGAAAACGGGATATCATCACCACATACCATTATAATTCACCAGCTATTCTGCTGGGAATTATTCTTAAATACATTAGTCTTTGGACTTTACCATCATAAAAACATCTTATATAAATTAACTTAATTATCAATATTAAAGTAGAGTAAATGTGACCCTTCTATCACTTTCTGAAATCTGGACAAAGTAGGCCAGGCGTCAGGGAGGAAGGAGGGCAGCCATTGTTGTTATAGAGACCAGAGGCTCACACGGGAGCAAATTCGGCTCCTGTTAATTTTACTTGGACGTAGTGTTATGGATACCAAAGGTGTACCATCTGTCAACACGCTGTCAACAAATCAAGTTAAGTGTTCTTTCCGAAACCCATTATCTATCATTAGTGGCCATTAATGTCATTATATAGGGTGACCCGGTTAGAACGCGTAATCGCCTCAAACTAAAGGTAATTAAGCCAGGTCTTTAATGTTCCATGTACTGTATAGTGTTTTCTCTGATATAGCTTGTCATATATAGGATTCTGGCTTCACAGCTAGCGCACTTTTGACAGGTCAAGACGAGGATGCAAGATTATGTGCACCAGTTACTGGGTGATAGAAGCTACCTCAAAGAGGATAATTTGGTGTCTACACTCTAGTTATACCTGGTGGACTAACCTGCTGTACAATAAGAGAAGGAACCTCATCAATGTATGTAGCTATTACTGTAGTTTGATTGGCTGCATATGTGTAATATAAACCCCCCCTAATGTGTAGAGGATCGATTTGTGAGATTATGAGATTATTGCAGAAATACAGTCCACTTATCATTATACAAATTGCTATCGAAGTATATAAATTAACGTAAATATAAATTCATATAAATTAAATAAATATAAATCTCACAGGTCGGTTCCCACACATTACACTCAAGGACAAAACCATAAAATATGATACACGAGCGAATGTTTTTAAGACTTTGGAGCATAATTTTCAGCTATCAGTTCCGTATTTCACGTGTACAGTGAAGGGTGTATATCTGTCATTAAAAATATTCATTGTATATATATTATATATATATATATATATATATATATATATATATATATATATATATATATATAATATATATATATATATATATATATATATATAATATATATATATATATATATATATATATATTATTGTGTATATATGTATATGTATATAATATGAAATATATACAGAGCATTAATTGTACCTGGTTGCATGCTATGCTTGCGTAATGTATTGGGGAGTCAATACCAAGCACTTTGCATGCATACGAAAAAACCGGTGAAATTAATATGCAGAAACTGAACCCTGTTATTAAGACGCGTCAAATTATCTGCGCCTTCCCTCAGTTCTTGTTCCTTTCATATTTTTGGGTTACTGACAGTCTGGCATTATAAATATTAACTCTTAAATATGCGTGTATCTAACTCACAAATTACCGGTTCACATTTTTAACCTGTCAGAATAATGCAACATTCAACCCTTTAGCCAGTCTTAACACTCGGTCAGTGACGTTTGCGCAACCTTTTTGGCTTCAGTTCTTATCTTTATTTACTAATTTATTCCATATTCATACTCTTCACCGCCTCTAAAAGTGTGTTCTTGTTCCAGTGAACCCTGTCACACTTTACTGTTTATATTACACGAATTTAAAAAATCATCCATTTCTTAATTTTATTTTGAATTCGATTTTATAATACTTCCTTTGCCATTATTACCTAATTTATTTTAATATCTTAATTGTTTAAATTTCTTGCCAGAATCATATTTTTTGTATTTACTTACAATTTGACTCGCTTTGTCAAGCATTTTTGTTTCAAATTATAGTATGGAATCCCCATGAGAATCCTTTTCCCTAAAATATTGTAAATTAAGCATTCATAGTCCATTGTTATCCCACAGAAAGTAAATTATAAGCCTGGTACTTGCTGGGCTGCAGCTGGATAATCTGAGATTCGAACTCAGACCTCAGAATTACGAGACCGTGGTTCACCAATCAGGACATGGATGCTCGCTCATGTTAGTATCCACAATATTGTTGATTGTATCTTATATGGCAGGGATGTAGTGGATAAACACCTCCACGTAGCTTAATGATGCTTCAAGGAAGGTTTTAAGTCTCGGTTGGGTACCAGTTTGCTGCTTCTGAGATTCTTCCTTATTAATAGCATCCATGGCCTGGATGTTCTTGGTAGGCTCAGGTCTCACACTTTTGAAGGCCGAGTTGGAGTCACCGATGATCCAGGTTATCTTGAGGTTATCTTGAGATGATTTCGGGGCTTTTTAGTGTCCCCGCGGCCCGGTCCTCGACCAGGCCTCCACCCCCAGGAAGCAGCCCGTGACAGCTGACTAGCACCCAGGTACCTATTTACTGCTAGGTAACAGGGGCATAGGGTGAAAGAAACTCTGCCCATTGTTTCTCGCCGGCGCCCGGGATCGAACCCGGGACCACAGGATCACAAGTCCAGCGTGCTGTCCGCTCGGCCGACCGGCTCCCTTATGTTATTGTGCATTGCTTATTTTATATACAAGGATACTAGATGGGGTAGGCCCGATGAGCGGGTAGACTCGACATCATCCTACAAAAAAAAAAAAAAAATCCAAGAATATTATGAGAAAACTATAATAAAAATATTGAATACATATATAATAATTTGTTAATGTTTTTAAGGCTTGACAATGTTACACACAGCTCTCTCTCCCCCCCCCCCCTCCCCACCACACACCTGCCCCAACAGCGCCGCTCGACTGGGAAAGCGTCGGGTACACAAGCAAACTTTATGGCTCTCAACACTACTTATTGGGGAACGCTCATCGCTCAGTTAATACAAACTGCTTCCTGAACACGAATTATGGAGTCATAAATTTGTCTGTGTTGCGCTGGTACATACTATAGCCGGTACCATAAAACCTGCCGTGATGATGAGTGGAGTGTGGCGAAAGTGTGCTCGCCGCACCATAAATATAAAGTGGGTGCTATCAAGTGTTCCACGGGATAGAAAAGTGCGGTGAACCTCAGGTAAATACAAACAAGACCGCCATGACAACGGCACTGAAAGGCACTAACGTTGGTGTAATGGTTGGTCCAGAGGTGCTCTAGTCTTGTCCTCTGGTGGACCCAAAGGTGCTCCAATATTGGTCGAACACATGATGAGTAGATTGAATTGATAGTCCTGATTCAGGTTTCAAAAATATATTCTTATATTTGCTAGTATCCCATATGCTGCTGATGCTATCCTGTTTGTGTGCCTACGGCGTGAGTATCGGAAATTATCCACACCTGGATCCTTTTATGCCTCTGGTTCCTGAATCACCATTAGACAATTCTCATTGCACCTGTTAATTCTTCCATAGACCGCCTGTTATTTGGTGGGGGGCTATAAATCAGTGCTACCTCTATCTTCATGCTTCCTACTGATGCTGTTCCTAGTCTGTACTCTTACTGATCAGTTCCCTCTACTATTATTAGTTCTTCAAACCTCCAATGTAGCTGCAGCAACAGAGGTACACCACCACCTCTGTGCAACCTCTCTCTCCTTATTACGTGATAGCCTCAAGGGAAGTTTGCATTTCGTATAATGCTTTTCAGTTTAGTTTCTGTTATGATTATATGCGGTTGTACCTCTGCCACTCTTTCCTATAACTCTACACCTTTATTAGCAATTCCATCTGCATGTACATTAATGGTATGATACTCGTGACAAATAGGCTGCTTTTGTTTTCCCAAAGAACTATTTGTTCATGTGGTTGCATGGTAGTTTGATTAGTTGAGAGGGTGAAGTGGTGCATAGTGTTAGCTTATGGCAATGGGAATTTTCTGTAGTGTGGTGATAATGTAGGAGTATTGATTATTTATTGTGGGATTAGTTCTTATGACTGCTTTGTGGAAGACTGGGGATTGGGTGTGGTCATGGTTTTGTTAATTTGTGGCGGTGAGGTATTGCTTTGAGGGTGTTGATATAATTTATTTTATAAATAATGATGATGTTGCAAAAAAATATATTTGCAAAGAAAAGAAAAAATGAAATGTTCATTTGCAAAGAAATTAAATGAAAATAAATTATTATAATAAGGTGATGGGCTGTTGTGAGAATAATGTCTCAAGCTGTTGAGAGGAGTATGGTAATTGGTTGTTCAGGTGTTGTCATGGGATGCATTAGGAGTCGGGTGATGCTGTTGTTGGTGAGGCGATTGTGAGAATGCTGATACTGTCGTAAAGATGAAGAGACTATTGGGAGAGTGTAATACGTTTTCTAAAGAGGTATAGTAACTTAGGATCATTTGTGATGGTGGACTGCTGTACTCACCTAGTTGTGCTTGCAGAAGTTGAGCTTTATCTCTTTGGTCCCGCCTCTCGACCATCAATCAACTGATATACAATTGTAAAGCCTATTAGGCTCTATCAAATCTACATTTGAAAATGTGTATGGGGCCTGCCTCCACCACATCACTAAATGCATTCCCCTTGTTAACTACTTTTAAACTGAAAAAATAATTTTAAGGTTTCTGTGGCTTATTTTGGTACTTAGTTTCCACCTGTGTCCCCTTGTTCGTGTTCCACCCATGCTAAATAGTTTGTGTAAATGCTGTGGGGCTATGGTGATGTTTTATCACAGAATGGGTATGGGGGTGAAACAAAAAGCAAGTAAACTAAGTTTACTACCGACCGCTCTAACTAAGGACATTGGTTTTAGAAGTTAAATGTGACAACATCGCATCAGCTGATTTAAAGAACGGCTGGAAAACTATTACTTCCCCCTTTTTTAGGGGATTGAGTCATATGACAGCCATTATTATCTATAAAAACATTTTCCGGGTCTGCTGGTTGCGGAATTACCTAAAAATAATATTTAAAATAAATGACATGCAGCATGTTGCAAGCAAGATATGCCAACTGCATGATATTCTATTAAGGAACTCGGTATTTGTATATGTGTTTATTTGCACATTGAAACTTAACTGTCGTAAAGGCATCATGCAAATTACTGAGCAATTCAACAGTAAGTTACTATGCATGCAAATTATTTAGTTACTATTGTGCAAGACAAATTTCAATAACTAGCCTATGCACAAATGCTGACCAACTCAAAAACATGTTTCAAACAACTAACAACCAAAATAACCAGCTTAACCTAACAACTAATGTAATGCAGGCAATGCTCTTCATATTAACCAATGGAAATAGGTCTGGGCTTGCAAGAGAAAATAATTTGTGTGGCAGTTTATCACATGATGACTTTAGACTGCTTCTGACGTTGACGGTCCAGCGTGGTCTATCTAATAAAATATTGTAGTGGATTGCGGCATCAATTGTGCTTGCATGAAAGCCATCAGATGCTGTCGGTGGCAAGTAGTGGACACAGGTTGCCTATAACTCCAGTCAAACACAACAAAAGTTGTTGAACTTGTTTTTACTAAAGCGAGTAAATACAATGAGTTCTTCACCGTTGTGATGAGCTGTTCTGTGGGCTGTAGTGTTGGTTTTATAATGATGAGGAAGGCGGTGATTGGGAGACTGTAGACATACGTTTCTATGGATGATATAAAGTCTGATGTATGGATTTGGTTGTGGTATTATGAAGGCGTGGTGATAGGAGATAATGAGAACATTTATGTTAGTTGTTGTATAGGCGTGATGATGGAAACCAATAATGGTGTGGTTAAAAGGATGCTTTGAGGGATTTGCGGTGTTGTGCGAGGGTAATTGCTTGGGGGAGAATGTGGGTTGGTTACATGGGTAAGAGTGAGTACGAGTGGTGTTCATGGTAGGCTATTTAACACAAATGTAACTTTATGAAAGGTTCATGACCAATTTGGGAATGGTGTCTAGTTGAATAAATATAGGTATTTGAGCTTGGTGGTTAGGAATAGAGGTGTTAACAAGTTACACGTGGAAGAAAATATTTGTTGGCGCCATGGAAGACGTATGTAAACTAGACAGATGATCAGTATGTGCATTAGGCATTAAAAAGAAAATAAAGAATACTATATCTAGGAGCTGGATGATGGAAATTGTGCTAAGAATGGGTTGTCGAGGGTGTAGGTAGTATGGTAGTGAGTGTAGGTAGTATGGTGGTGGGTGTAGGTAGTGTGGTGGTGGGTGTGGGTAGTGTGGTGGTGGGTGTGGGTAGTATGGTAGTGAGTGTAGGTAGTATGGTAGTGAGTGTAGGTAGTGTGGTGGTGGGTGTGGGTAGTATGGTAGTGTGTGATAGTGGTGGGTGTGGGTAGTATGGCAAAGTGTTGGGGTGTAAGCAGCACTGGGTGTTGATACATGGATGTGAGCGTGTTGGAGGGGATACAGGTGGAGAGGGATCGCAGGAGAGGTTGAGGGGAGGTCCTGTGTATTTAACTAACCCAAGCCTTTGGAGTGGGGCGCCCTCATGAATAACCATTTAAGCCTTCACCACGTCCTTGCATACCAACTGCACCTCATTACACCGTGCAAGCAGGTGCTGATTGATAGCAACGTATCAAAGTGGGAGTGTGTGTGTGTGCGCTTGTGAGTGCGTGCGTGCGCGTGCGAGTGGGAGAATGTGCGCGAGTGGGTGTGTGTGTATGTACATGTACGAGTGGGAGAGTGTGTGTGTGTGCGCGTGCGAGTGGAGAATGTGTGTGTGTGTTAGTGGGAGAGTGTGTGTGGGCGAGTGGGAGAAAGAATGGGAGAGAGCGTGAAAAAGTGAGAGAGAATGAGTGTGGGAGACAAAGTGCGAGAGAGTGTGAACGTTAAAGTCACAGTGAAAGGTTGAGAAACAGGAATAGAGTGACTGAGAAAGGGTTAGGGAGAAAGGAAAAAAAAAAAGGGAATATTGGAGAGTGTGTTGAGTGGATGAAAGAGAGTGAGCAAGAGTTATTATTTATTGTTTATCTTTGAGGAAAAAAATATAACAAATGTAATTATTTGTAATTTGGTTTTATATTAACCACTCGTATTTTAATTTAGTTTTATATGAATTAAATACGAGTCGTGTAGAGGTAGACACAAAGTTCTGACCTTTCGTCATCTCTTACCCTAAGTTTTTTTTTTTTATCACGTGGCAAGTTTGACCTGGCTCTGGCACTCTGGTACAAATAACCATAGGGAAAGGCACTTGTCCAGGTAGTGGCACTGGCTCCATGGAGGTGAAGGTGGACCCCTGGCGCCTACCACCTGCTCCATGGAGGTGAAGGTGGACCCCTGGCGCCTACCACCCGCTCCAAGGAGGTGAAGGTGGACCCCTGGCGCCTACCACCCGCTCCATGGAGGTGAAGGTGGACCCCTGGCGCCTACCACCCGCTCCATGGAGGTGAAGGTGGACCCCTGGCGCCTACCACCCGCTCCATGGAGGTGAAGGTGGACCCCTGGCGCCTACCACCCGCTCCATGGAGGTGAAGGTGGACCCCTGGCGCCTACCACCCGCTCCATGGAGGTGAAGGTGGACCCCTGGCGCCTACCACCCGCTCCATGGAGGTGAAGGTGGACCCCTGGCGCCTACCACCTGCTCCATGGAGGTGAAGGTGGACCCCTGGCGCCTACCACCCGCTCCATGGAGGTGAAGGTGGACCCCTGGCGCCTACCACCCGCTCCATGGAGGTGAAGGTGGACCCCTGGCGCCTACCACCCGCTCCATGGAGGTGAAGGTGGACCCCTGGCGCCTACCACCCGCTCCATGGAGGTGAAGGTGGACCCCTGGCGCCTACCACCCGCTCCATGGAGGTGAAGGTGGACCCCTGGCGCCTACCACCCGCTCCATGGAGGTGAAGGTGGACCCCTGGCGCCTACCACCCGCTCCATGGAGGTGAAGGTGGACCCCTGGCGCCTACCACCCGCTCCATGGAGGTGAAGGTGGACCCCTGGCGCCTACCACCCGCTCCATGGAGGTGAAGGTGGACCCCTGGCGCCTACCACCCGCTCCATGGAGGTGAAGGTGGACCCCTGGCGCCTACCACCCGCTCCAAGGAGAGAATTTCATCTTGGTGGAGATGGTGAGCGACGCCATGAATATAAACCATTGTTGGGGGCCGCTGTTCACTATGCCGTTCAATTTCTGGAGTTACGGAGTGAGAGACGTGAGTGTTTCTCCCCGGCCCTCCAGGCGAGTGGTCCTCCTTGTGGGGTGATTTGTGGCGGCGCATCAGAGGAGGTGGTGGTGATGGTGGTTATCTTCCCTAACACAACTTGCCTAACATTGCCACCGGCGGAGTGAGATCTAGCTCTATATGCTTCGCCTATCAGCCTTGTTGTACCTGTTGCGTTACAATTTACCTATTTTGATCAAATGTTTTTTGTAAGTGGCTTCGGCAACATATTTTAGTGTATTCCATTTACTGACCACCTGCACATGTTACGAGAGTTTACTTAGATTCCTTCGGTTCATTTGCGTTTTCAGTTTGCATGTGTGTCCTCTTGTTCAACTGTTTCTCAATTTGAAGATACATCCTTGTCCACCGTATCTATTCCCCTCAGTATTTTGTATGTTGTAATCATATCCTTTTTGTCCCTTCTATCCTCTATGGTTGTGAGATTTAGTTCCATTAGCCACTTCTCACAGCCTATCCATCTTAGCTCGGGCAGTAGTCTCGTTGCACACCTTTGTACTTATTTGTACTTATTAAATGTTGGCTTTATGCTTCACATGGTGCAGATTCCATGCCAGTGCAGCATATTTTAGCACTGGCATTTGGTAGGCCTACCAAATGTTGTTTAGATTGCTTTGAAGGAGTCACGTTTAAAGTTTCTAAACGATGTTCTTATATGCCAGAGTCCCGTATGCTGCCGATGTTATCCTGTTTACATGTGCCTCTTGTGTTAATACTGAGATTATATCCTCTCCCAAATCTCTTTCTTATTACTGTAGTTACCGTCTCCTTATGGTGTAGAGGCCTTCTGGTCTCCTCCTGGTAGTGTAGGTAATGGTGGCTGTGGTGGGGGGAATTATGGGTGAGTGATGAGGTAAAATTATAAGTGTGAGCGGTGATGAATGGTTGTGGTGGTGTGGTGAATGTAACCACCCTTACAGGCACCGCCACCAGTCTCCTGCAGAGTGTAGTGTACGGGTTAATAATGAAGTCTCTCTTGCTCGCACGGGTCAATACACACGGACATGCGGACACAAAGCTTTGAAAACAAAAACAAACCAGACTTTACGGGCTCACCATAGCCCGTGCTGCCTGGAACATTTTGTTCCAAGAAGCGAATCTTTAACAACAACTTCGGAAGGGTCAAAGATATGCAACAAGACTCGTTCCTGAGCTAAGGGGACTAAACTATGAAGAAGGACGAAAGGAATTAGACCTTACCACACAGGAGGAATGTTAGAATAGGGCAGGCATGATAACGATATAAAAGATTAAAGTGAGATTTGATCAGTTTGAACGAGAAGCATTGTTCAAAGTGAAAAGCAATAGAACAATGAGACGTGAGACAGGAGAAATGAGATGTGAAGTAAAAGAAAATTTCTTCAAGTCCTGTAGAAAATAAATGGAACGAAATTGATGAGTAAGTTGTTGAGGCCAATTCGATACACAGTTCTAAATTTAAATGCGGTGAGAACAAAGTTGAAAAGTCATTGCATTGAACAATTAATTGTAGATTTTCTGCAATTAAAAGAATACGCTCAATTCTTCAGGGATATCTAGGTGAATAAACAGTTTTATTGAAGGATTAATTTGGAACATACTGGAAACCAAAGGCTAAATTGGATTAAGATATGATTTAAGACTGAAAACAAAAGGAGGCAAGTGGAATGAAATCTGAGTAGGATGCGAGCAAAATCCTGAAACTATCGTCGGTCGCCGGTCGGGAGAAACGCCGCCGAAAAGGGAGCCGGTCGGCCGAGCAGACAGCACGCTGGATTTGTGATCCTGTGGTCCTGGGTTCCATCCCAGGCGCCGGCGAGAAACATTGGGCAAAGTTTCTTTCACCCTATGCCCCTGTTACCTAGCAGTAAAATAGGTACCTGGGTGTTAGTCAGCTGTCACGGGCTGCTTCCTGGGGGTGGAGGCCTGGTCGAGGACCGGGCCGCGAGGACACTAAAGCCCCGAAATCATCTCAAGATAACCTCAAGATATCGTCAATATACATGTTAAAATAAATGGTTTATTTGTAAAATAGTACACGTGAAAATACAAGCTTGGAAGTAATCGTAATCCTCAATTAGTGTCATTAGAGCAAATTACTTTGGTAATTTAACAAAAATATATTCTCAAGTTCATCATCATAATTCCCCTCAGGTCCGTCGGGGAAGAAGGATAGCAAGTAGAAAAATATGACGAAGCTTCTCATTGAATTATTTTTGCATTCCTTGCACAGCGTACTCCAGCAACACGGGCAGGTAAGATGGATGTTATTGGACCTATTGGACCTATTGGTGTAAATTAGACCTGGCACTCGTTACCTAGCAGGCCTATTGCAGTCTTGATGCCTTGTTTAACTCGGTAGATCTACTGCAGCGTCGTTTTCGTCTACGAAATACTCTGCTCAGAGCACAAACGTCACTGTTGCATCTAGAATCGTTTCGATTTTCCCATAATGAAATGATTTTTCTGTTTTTAACCCGACAGCCAATCGGCCATTATAAAAATTACTAAAAATGTTCTAAGAACTTGTTGGTATGGCAATAATGTCCCAGCTCACTTATAAAGTTATTAGGTCACTACAGCACCACGGTAGGACACTACAGCACCACGGTAGGTCACTACAGCACCATGGTAGGTCACTACAGCACCATGGTAGGTCACTACAGCACCACGGTAGGTCACTACAGCACCACGGTAGGTCACTACAGCACCACGTTAGGTCACTACAGCACCACGGTAGGTCACTACAGCACCACGTTAGGTCACTACAGCACCACGGTAGGTCACTACAGCACCACGGTAGGTCACTACAGCACCACGGTAGGTCACTACAGCACCACGGTAGGTCACTACAGCACCACGGTAGGTCACTACAGCACCACGGTAGGTCACTACAGCACCACGGTAGGACACTACAGCACCACGGTAGGACACTACAGCACCACGGTAGGTCACTACAGCACCACGGTAGGTCACTACAGCACCACGGTAGGACACTACAGCACCACGGTAGGTCACTACAGCACCACGGTAGGTCACTACAGCACCACGGTAGGTCACTACAGCACCACGGTAGGACACTACAGCACCACGGTAGGTCACTACAGCACCACGGTAGGACACTACAGCACCACGGTAGGACACTACAGCACCACGGTAGGACACTACAGCACCACGGTAGGTCACTACAGCACCACGGTAGGACACTACAGCACCACGGTAGGACACTACAGCACCACGGTAGGTCACTACAGCACCACGGTAGGTCACTACAGCACCACGGTAGGACACTACAGCACCACGGTAGGACACTACAGCACCACGGTAGGTCACTACAGCACCACGGTAGGTCACTACAGCACCACGGTAGGTCACTACAGCACCACGGTAGGTCACTACAGCACCACGGTAGGTCACTACAGCACCACGGTAGGACACTACAGCACCACGGTAGGACACTACAGCACCACGGTAGGTCACTACAGCACCACGGTAGGTCACTACAGCACCACGGTAGGTCACTACAGCACCACGGTAGGTCACTACAGCACCACGGTAGGTCACTACAGCACCACGTTAGGTCACTACAGGTCTACCTGGGTCTTGCGGGACCTCGCTACGATAAAGCAGCTTTATCTCGCTGTCTATGAGCGGTGAAGAATATTTGTGGATAAAACAAATGTATACAAATTAATTAAATAAATAAAGTGGGCAGAGAAAAAGTATTGCTGAAATATAGTGCGATAAGTCGTTGCAACTGATTGCAACTGGAAGCATTTTTAAAAGACATGGGCTAACACGGCTTTGTAAATAGCTTTATATATGGTTAAAGTTATCTGCCTAGTATATTAACACTGGCAGGAAGTGCTTCCCGTGGCACCGGAGATCTTTGAGTATTTTTCATTACAACTGATGCACCTGTTCACCTAGCAGTAATTAGGCGCTAAGAAACTAGTCAAAGTTTCTAAGATGCATCTTGGTAAAAGTCAATACTAGGCCAAGGGGATCACGTTAAGCCTAAAAGGATTCCTCTCCCTGACAGTGAATTAATTGGTCTCGTGCAGTGTCTCTGGTTTTCTTACTACGAGGCCTCATGAAATTGTCCTGTTCCCGCGTTCTTAGTAGTTGGCCTACTGCAATGTTTACTTGATTTCAAATAGTTATATGCAAATTATAATATGTTAATGTGTTCCTTGTCTGAGGTCTACTTTAGGGTTCCTCTGTCCATGTGTTCTTCTTAGGCCTACTGCAAAAAGTTCCTCTGTGCTTTTATCTTTAGTAGGCCTACTGGTGTTTCCTTGTCCACGTATTATTTTTCGTTAGAGTTTTCATCATTGCCAGAAATTGAGAGTACACATTACTTGTAAACTCCGGAAGCTGTCACCTCTCGCTCCAGGAGATAACCAATCTCCAATACTGGAAGAAAGCCTTAAATTCCTAAAACTTAGATTCAAAGTTTTAATCAGAACGAAATTGTTGGCTTGGCCGCGGGCGTCCAGCTTGTCGCTGTGCCAAGTTAATTGGTCCCCAGACTTGCTGACCTATGAGTCCTTCCAGGAGTGGCCTCTTACTCGCTTAGCCCACACCCTGCCCACAGCTGTATTAGGCACGCATCACTCTCCACGCACCTCGTATGTGCCGCCCACACATCACATACTCACCACGCACGTATCTACACAAAGGTTTATCCACATTTTTGGAAATGCATACACTCCGATTCGCCGTGTGCAGACACCAGCCCAGAACCAGTCCTCGTAACTGCATATTTTACACGCTACACACTCTAGACATATACAATCCACAAACCTCCCGCCCACCTTCCATATATCTCCAATGCACCTGACTACACAGGCCATATATATCCAAAATGTTAATACATATTCCACACACTAATAGCCAACACATGGCTCCGTAGACTGACAACACACACCTCACACTTCCCACATCTCTCCAGCAGCGCTCATGCACAATTAGAGTTCCCTGGCAACCATACTCAATGTAGTTTACGGGCTATTCGTGTCCGTGCCACCTCTTGGGTGACTTAATCTTCACCAATCATACTCGGTATCAACCCTCCTGATAATGAAGTGGAAAGATCCTTTCTGCCCGTCTTCTACCATGAGATCCCACATTCCCAATCGACAACACTTCACCAGTAACTAAGGACAATCGACAACACTTCACCAGTAACTAAGGACAATCGACAACACTTCACCAGTAACTAAGGACAATCGACAACACTTCACCAGTAACTAAGGACAATCGACAACACTTCACCAGTAACTAAGGACAATCGACAACACTTCACCAGTAACTAAGGACAATCGACAACACTTCACCAGTAACTAAGGACATTTTTAGTAAGACAAATATCCTTCACCACTTTTTCATCACAATATATAACTGGAGCTGCTGTATTTATAACAACTCTCAGACCTTGATATGTACTATTGATAAACTCGAACATAAGTTCCTCTGCAACCTGTCAACACATTGCAGCGCCTCTGAATTTAAAGAATAATGACAAGAAGTCAATAACCACTTATCATCCCATGTATGTTCTCTCAGCTGCTTCTAAGATATTAAAGGAGAGCACATGACCAACAGTTATATATGCTGCAATAATCTAAATGGATTTGATCTCAAGGAAACTACAATTATTTATTTTTAGCGTGGAACATTTTGCAATATTACCAGAGCAGAATATACGCTTTTGACACTAAAAACGAATGCATAAAATAGATTGACAACTATTTAAATAACATAAAATTCTCTGTATCCTTCAGCAATGCGATCTCCTCGTCACGGCCCTTGTGGATTTATTCATTTGATATATATACGCTATTGTGATTTCTGTGTGTAATGCGGTCTCATTTTTCAAGTACAATTGAAGAGTTTCTATAGTACATATTAGTGTATTTAGGGGATCTTTATGGGATTTACGGTCTTCATAATACACGTTCTCTTCTTGATGTAGAGTAGCAGAAAGAGTAATGTTTTATGCAGGCGATGAGTCACAATAACGTGGCTGAAGTATGTTGACCAGACCAAACACTAGAAATTGAAGGGACGACGACGTTTCGGTCCGTCCTGGACCATTCTCAAGTCACAATCGACTTGAGAATGGTCCAGGACGGACCGAAACGTCGTCGTCCCTTCAATTTCTAGTGTGTGGTCTGGTCAACAACAGTAATGTTTTGTGTTAACAATACCTTATTTACGAGAGGAGTGACTCCTATATCATTCAGACATATAATAACTATGAATGAGATTGAATTTACTAACTCGATATATGTGACCTGGAATACCTTCATCATTTGTTTATAACTAATTACTTCGCTTTAATAACTAAAAGATTGCACAATGCATTTCAGTTGTGGTTACGTCTTAAAGATTAATGTTGCAAACATAACTTGGCTGTCCTCTTGTAATATATAAATGTGGTTTTAACTGTTACTCACTAATTCTTTATTTACTTATATGGTATATGTAGCACAAAGTTATGGAAATAACGTTGAAAACGCTAATCTGTAAGTAGAATCTTTGTAAGGGAAAAATCTCAAAATTGACAGGCGAGGGTTTACGAACATGTGCCGTGAGTATCACTCGACTACGCATGTGTCTCGCACAGAATCTTGAGCAACACCTCTTGAACTTAATTGGTGAAAATAATATTGGTGAAGTTAGGTATCGAGTCTGCAGCCATCAAACGCTTCAACATCATCGAACAGAATGGAAGAAAATTTTACATTTAAACCCACTCACCAAATTAACACACACAAAAAAACGCAATCTCTCTCATGTTTCATACCTTCACTTTCCTGTCCTTGCCTTTCCCACATTTTCTCCTCTATAAGAACTAATGTTTTGAATATTTTTTAGCATGAATAAAGTTACAAGCGATGGGTAATAAAAAATATTTCTCCGAGCATAATGCACCACATTTATGTACCTGCGAAATTGTTCTCAAGGTAAATAACTTAACGTTGATTGATTTTCAAATTAGCAAATATCTTCAGTGATATTTTGTTTTAAAACCATCTACAAAACGGCGCTTACAATAAAGATTCAATTTTGTAGGCCTGATATCAGTGTCATTAAGAGTGACTGTTAAACTTTCAATGAAAGAAACTGAAATTTAGGACAAATGTTAATCCTCAGTGAAACTACTTGTGAGTTTCTCAACAAGCGATTCGCAGTTTGTTCTGGGTTTATTTTCTGTTCTATTTTTGTAAATCCTCAAATTTTCTTTTCCACTCGTGTGTGTAAATCGCTTATAAGTATCTGACAAACAACAGAGGTTCCAAGATAGAGCCCTGGGGCACTCTATTTATAACGGTTTGCCACTCCATTTAGCGGTAATAAACTCCATTGATGCTAGTTTATTACGCTACAGGTTTCAGCGATTATCTCTTGAAGTGCAATAAACGTTAGGCTAATTAAACGATGATTCGACCCAAGCGATGTCTCCCCTTAAAACTGTCGCCACATTTACAGTCCTCCACGACTCCCGTAATTTGCTGGATTCTGATGATTTGATGATTTGATTTGATTCTGATGATATGCAAGACAAGCTCTTCTTTATATTCTTTAATCTCCATGGAAATTTTTAAGTTCCCCCTCGTCTGGCCCGGAGAACTTGTCTGGTTTAATTTTTCTATTTGCCTAATGTCCCATAGTAGGTATTACATAGTCTCCACGGCTTGGCACCTTTTTTTAATATTACTTATTTTCACATAGTGGTTCACTATTATTTAATTACGAATTAGCTTCAATTCGTGGCCCATTATATAAAGTGCCATATTACTATGGTGGAAAAATATTTTCAACCATAATATAATGGCCTTTTCAAATGTTGACAATATTATTCCCCTCTTCAGTGGACAATTCTTCTCCTTATGACCTGTCTAACCCCTTGGCCACAGTGGCCAACTTCTCCCTTTATGGGGGCCCAAAGTTCCTTTCACTAGTCCGCCACTTTCTTCCTCTCCTCACACCACTCTGCTGGTAGCCGCGTCACGTCCAACTTCCACCATAATAAAAAGCCAAACCGGATGGATTCAATTAACTGTGACTCGAGACGCAGCCTGAGAAGCTTCCAAAGTTTGCTCAGTTCGGGTCAGTTGAGTCCAGATCAGTTGAGGAACGACGGCCGGTGAGGTGCACAGGCCTCGCTGGTTCACTGGTAAGCCCGCAGCTGGTCCAGCTCGATACAGCTGGTCAAGCTCGATACAGCTCGGTACAGCTGGTCCAGCTCGATACAGTTGGTCCAGCCATATCACCCATCCCGCCATCGACTCCATCATTCACCACTATCCTAGTTTCTCTCTCGCTAAAAGTTTTAGGAATGTTACTCTGAATTACATTCACCCATAAACTCGTTATTACCATCATCCATATTATCTTCGCTATTTTCTTCATTACCACAGCCATTTTTACCATCATCTCTTTTTTCACTTTCACAATCACTACTTATCTCACAATTCTACGGAATCTCCAAATCCAATTTTCGTATCAACATTATCTCTACCATCACCATTAACTCTCTCCTTCACCATAATAATCCCCTTTCACCATCTTCCAGCCTCATCACAGCATCGGTTACCATTCCTTCCCTCGTTCATCGTTGCATACCCCATCATCATCATCACCAACGTTTACATGCTACTCACCATCCCCTATATCACAATCTCTCAAGAAACCCTCCCATGCAGCTGTCGTGTCCTGTAGTTGGATGGCGGTTTAATTGTATTGTCTAGATACCATCACGTGAATCACCAACCATCATGGTTGAGAAGGATGCAGTAACGTACTTGGCACCTCAAGGTAACCTGGCATGACAGTGGTTAACAGCTGAAACTTCTTGATTTCTCCTGAGTGCTTAGTATTACACTAAAAGTTATCAACATCTCTGGTAATGTTATTACCACTCTTGATAATTTAAAAAACTGCAAACGCTTTACACAAGGCTGTGCAATACTATTTGTAGAATGACAAATACACTTCCTTCTGGGCGACTTTTGATTCTGATCCATTAAAGGTTACTCGAAGTTTCCGTTCTAGAATGTAATTCTTATTTAACTATAAAAAGGAGCCAACGACTTCAATTGCTTGAAGATAAACTAGGTATCCATAGTGCTATGTCCGGTTAAAAGTATCTGCCAGTCAGTTCAACAACAATGCCTTATTTTGATTCATTGTGTAACTGTCATGGTGCTATTTAATGTAGAAGGGTCAACAAGAGATCAGCAGCGGAAACGCTCTTTCATGAAACCATATTGTCGACTACACGGTAACCGAAGATCAAAGTAATCTGTCATTTGTTGTCGGAATATTATCTAAAAAAAATTGTCAGTAATTGGCAGCCTTGACACAGGTCTATAGTTATTGATAGCTGAAAGACTCTTCCATTTGTAAATTGTAGATATACATTGGGAAAAGCTATTAAGTCCGCACAGTTGGTTAGGTCTCCATTTAATCTTATCCGGGCCCATTCATTGCTTTAATTATGTCAGGTAATTTAAGGACGAGTTGGAGTTCATATTTAATAGCCACTGTTTGACAAGTTTGGCAGAATGTTTTGATGAAGTTGTTAAGGTTAACGTTGTGGATCAGGGACTTCCCATTCTCTCTCTCTCTATCTCTTTCTCTTTCAATAAACACTTTTTTGGTCAATTGAGACATATGAGCAAGGAAATATGAGATGTAATTAAAATGTGCAATTGCAACACATGTAATTGCAATGGAAGAAAAGAAGACGGAAAAATATAGATTCAATTATGCACTGAGAAAATGTTTTCATAATTAGACCGTAATTCGTTGAATAATGAAACAGTGAAACAAAAAATATACATACACAGTAAATAAAGACGCTGAGACTGAAACACAGAGATATAAAAATTGCTACACTAAAACACGGTCAATAGCACGGTGTAGTTCTAAAATAGTAAATCAGGGAAATAGTAACACCGAGAGAGAGCCAACGAATAAGAGAGAGACTGGGAGAGATACTGAGACCGAGGCAATGCGAGTGCAAATATACGAGACAGAGTACATGGACGTGAACAAATAAAGTAACCAAGCAATCAGTATTCCGTTTCTGTGAATATCACCTATTGGAAAAACGATTTTAAAAATTGGTTAAGCATTGGAGTTTTTTGTGACGTACGATTTGATAGCCAAGTGGAATACACAATATCCTATCTGTTTTACAGTGTACTATCTGCTTGTGTTATGATCTCAGCTTGCAGGATACATACATAAAAAGATTGAGTAAATTGGACACACAATTTAAGAATATGGGCAGTGAATCAGGATATAGGGAAATGACTGGTTATGAGATGTAGATAATTTGCTGGAGGTGTGAGGCTCGCTTGAGAGGAGATTAAGTCACTTGAGTACCAGACATCGTGAGGGGAAGCTGCGCTCCGTTTGAGCTCCCGTTAGAGAGGAACCCCTAGTTGATATACCTTCAAGAGGAAGGAAGTGTGCAGATGTTCCAGTTGTGGAATCGAGCTGGGAACGTGTGGTCTCAAGTCCTGGACGGCAAGGAGAGTTTGTGAAGCAGCCCAGAGACATTTTCGTGGGCCGTGGGAGCGCACTGGTCAAACTCCATCAGAGGGAGAGCGCCCTGCAGGAGACCTTATTCTGGTAAGCCCAAATTTAGTCAGTTTACAGTGATTGCCGGTAGTTGATCGTGTGCCCAGCGATCGTAGCGAATGTTTATTGATACGTTAGACATGTTTTGGTAAGGCAGGAAGCCTAAATAAGAGGACGGAGATGAGAGAGACAGCTGGAGGGACGAGCAGCATATCCTCTCCCGTCGACCGCCTGGAGCCAACTGACTGGCTGGCGGCGGAGGACAGCTCCTGGAGTGAGGAGCGCCTGCCCCAGGCGGAGGATGGACCAGCCTAAACGGGGGAGTCCACACTCACAGCATGTAGAGAGCACATAGATGTTGGATGCAAATATATTGTGTGGTTATTTTCGTTTGTGTTTAAAGGGAAACGTTTTTATTGACGTGTCAATGGGTTGCAGGTTTGTTTGGGGAAGAAGATGCTGAGAACTTCGAAGCCAGCAGAGAGGGAGTAGTTGATGAGACTCCAAGGTTGTGGAAGGTACTGAGCTCTGTGGAAGAGCAGTCCCTATAGTGAGGAGTTGGACCTCTGTTACGGACCCGAGCCCAGCGTCCGAGCACGGAGCAGTGACGACCACGCCATCTGTGGGTCAGCTCCCGAAACCCCCTCCAAATGGACGGCGCCATCAAGTGAGGACAGGAAATACCAGCCACAAGGGCTAGTTTCCCGTCCTGATCAGCTCATAACACAGCCGCTGCTGACCTCTGGTGAGGTGGCGCTTAGACAGCAACGCCATCTATGGAGTGGATAGGTGGGCGTTTGTGTCTAAGCCTGTAAGTAAGGTGCCCTAGTGTGTCCCTATTATTGATGACGTGTCTGATTACAGAGTCGACCTGGGACTGCTGTAATGGAAGTTGGATCAGTCTACCCAAGGCAGCCGTCTTGTCTCCAAGTATTTGCTGCAGCAGCTGTGAGTCACCCCCTGGATGAACACTGTGGTGTTAGCCTGCCTGTGACGTGGCAGCTGAGGGATTGTCATACCCGGGACTGACTGGTGGAGACGCTTAACCACTGGGGTGTTGAGGTGAGGAGAGTGATCTGTGGGATCACACGAGGCTCCTGACTAGGGCTCGCTACCCTAGTATCGATCGTGGAGTGGCCTAACTAGCGTTGCTGATTGGAACCTGCCAGCTACAGGCTGGATTTGTGGTTGACGGCCTCCACGACGGTGCCCCCAGTGGAACTGTGACTTGGCTGGCCTGTGGCCAGGGTAGACTCAAGAGAATCGAAGGATTCATCGTAAGGCCACAAGAGGACCAAGAGCTTAGCATTGTTGAGCACCGTGGAACACTCCGCGTCTTCAGAAGAAGACTACTTTGTAGATAATAGAGTTTATACCCCTCCCCCGTGTAACCTTTTATATATTATTTATAGTGACGGTAATAATTATATTATTAAGTTTTTGCCTTTATTTTCCCTTCCCCTTTAATTTACTTGCG